>NC_143012.1:290675618-290735618 GCF_055824585.1 Amblyomma mixtum | reverse complement strand
GCGGAGGCGCGAACATATTACCTTCGCTGGCAACTACACCAGAGCACTATGCTGTCGCCGCAACTTTTCCCCCCATTTATTGCATGGAAAAACCGCCGAAAAAGATGACCCGAATATGCTCGTGTCACGAAACACCGGTCTATAAAATACGATCCCGCCATACCCTCGCACATCCCTACCTAAAAAAAAAAACACAATTTGGAGAGGAATAGATATGCATCTAGATAGGGGAGCCAGCTAGGCGGCTGTCCCAGGGCAGCATATACTCCCTGCACCAAAGCGCACTGCTCACGGGGGAAAAAAAAAGACTTCGATGACCGCGACGATTCGGCGTGTTGATCCATCATACGGCTCTTTCAGAGACTGAATAGTCCTATCAACATATAGGGATCACAAGGCACAACACAGTTTCGAACAGGCGAGAAACTGGGACTGTAGGGTTTGATTTCAATCTCCTTTTTAAGCGTTCGTTTCTATATGTTCCAGACGAACATAGCAACGCAGCACAGAATAAAACAATGGTCAATGATCTCTGGTGTACTGCGCAGGCGGCAAATCACCCTCCATGGCACAAGCATCTCCTTAGTGTTAAGCCATGACTTTCCAGGCAGCGTTGACGTGTGCGGTTTAAAAAGAACCTTTTTGGGGCAGCTTAAATGCGCATTCTCTTAACAGGCTTTAAAACACTGGTGTCAGGAAACTCCAGATAAGGCTGCCGATATAACAGTATAGGAACCAAATACGCAGCAAATACCTGGTCATCTGCCGTGTGGAGAGTCTAAATATAATTTAAAGAAAAGCTCACAGTAGGGAAATTGAAGGTGTCAGCAACTCCCTTAATTAATCCCCATAAAGGCCTGTCACAGGTCTGTCCAGTCGGTGAGATATGAAAAACAAATGAGCGCTATGACGCCTAAGAAGCACAGCTACTAAAAAGGAATGATTTGCCGATTAAAAAGAAAAGAAAACGCGAGACAAGTAGATTGATGAATAAGTGAAAGACCTATGAAACGCGACGTGCTTGCGCACATACTTGGCATTTGGCCAAGTAAGCTGAATCGGTTGTAATTTTTTGCGATAATTTGCTTTTTACGCTGGCAAGATTAAACTGATCTACACATTGCAATAAAATAAAGGTCGAATCACTGTACAAAAGCAAAAATGAAAGCTTCCTCCTTCGCGGAGTATGATTCAAGGCAGGAAGCAGTTGCACACGCGTCACCGCAGCTTTCCGAGTACAAAGGACTCAGTCGAGAGGAGAGACTCTAGTTGACGAAGCTCGAGCTAACACGACAGCCAGGAGGGCGCACTTAAGGAAGTGTACATTCAGAGGTCTAGTAGACATGCAGAGGAGCCATTTTTAGGATCTTCGTACTTTCAAGCATTTGCACGGTGGGCCACAGAGTGTAGCGCCAAATTGGACTGGCACCCTTTTCATAGCGATTTCATGCCCTTGCGCAGCGCCGAGGCACTGAACGGTGCCCGTTTCCGCCTAACTCATAAAGCGCGACGATGCGATTCCACGCCCACGAAATGACCGAGACTGTTATCAGAATAAAGTCTGGCGTCGAAATGGCAGTCTGCCTCAGCCGCAGTTTTCCGGGTCATGTGTCATTCTATCGTCTTTCGACCGCAGAGGCAACCCACTGGAAGAAGCGCCATTTTCTGTGCTTCTTCGAAAGCTCGCGGCGGAAGCGACAAGAGGGAAATTGGGGCTCTTATACGCTGCGCTACGAAGCGTCATGCCCATCTCCAGGCACCCAAGTGACGTGAATTTTTCCTGACATTTTGAAGATCCATCATGGCTGCCGTTTTGCTTCGCGTGAAAGAGAACGAGGACTTTCCAGTCGGTGGAGCGGCAAGCCTGTGATCTTTCCAGCTCGCTGGACATGACTACACACGTCGCGTGCCCGACCGATTTTTGTGTGATATTAATGTGCTCACAAAGGAAACTAAAACAATCCAGGCATTTTAAAGCTGGGCGGCATGGCAGACACATTCTCCCCCGTAGTTCTCCTTACTGAATACGATTTGTTTTCCTACCTATTTATTTATTCATTATTAGTGCATCGGAAATGCCTCACTGCAAGTGTATTATTATAGGGCAGGGGGAGCTCAGGCACAACAACGGCTCTGTATTAAGAACATGTGCAAGCATCAGTGGGAGTTCAATAAAATAAGACACCAGTAACAGACCAATAGTGGAGCGCGGCAACCACCGTCCATGAGCCGTCCTAGAAAACACTGCTCTTTTCCTGCGTTGTATTTTACCTGTACTCTCGACAACGATACAGACAGATGATGTTTTGCAATAACTGTTCAGACATACATTTGCGATGCCTGATTTCTGTTCTGAAACAGTTACATAAAGGATACCACAGCTAAAACCAGTGACTTGCATTGTCGCGCGGACTGAAACCAGTGAATTTCGATCTCTAGTTTCCTGAGACTCATCGGCTCTCGTTTGCTTCCCGGGACAGATGTACGGTCGTGTAAATACGCGCTGGACTTCGTATGGTTGTGCCGTAGGGGTGAGCACTCGTGGGTACGGTTCCGAACGCTCCAAAAACGTTTGTTGCGGCTCGCCATAAACTAAGTTTAGTCGAAAGAGCTGCCTGGCTTCTTTTGGCATTGCTTGGTGCACGCGTCTAGCCCTGACCGATCTTCGTCATGGTCTTCGGCTAAGCAATCTTTCTGAATGCTGCCGCAAATTGCTGGGCGTTTCCACCAAAAAAAAAAATACCTTGCTCGACTGTTCACTATACGGTGATCGACCAAGCTTTACTCAAACTTCGATTATTGGCAGCACGACCGAAGCAAAAGATTCGTTTCCAAACTCGGGAGCAGTCGAGGAGGGCAGTCTCCCATGCCTCTCGGGAAGGGGGAGGTGGAGATTTTGAGTACATGCCCACACTAAGGTGGAAGATATCACAGGTCTCCCCACAGTGCGGGCATCGCCCATCCGTGTTCGGATCGTAATGTTTTATGATTGCAGGACAGAGTAGAGTACCTGTCTGCAGGCGCCTTGAAGTTCGCTCCTCCGTCTTACTCAGCCCCTTTGCAGGGGCCGGGAAAAGGTGGTGGTTGTCGCTATAATGTGTTAATATTTCCCTGAATCGCAGCAGCGGTTGGTTAGTCTCCGAGCCAGAAGAGCTGGGATGAGGAGCCCGGTGAGTAAGCGCTCGGGCAGCCGCGTCAGCGGCCTCATTACCTCGTATGCCCTGGTGGCCAGTAGCCCAAATGATTCTTTTGGGCGTTGGATCAGTGGCAGTCCGTCGTAGAATACTAGCAGCTAAGGGGGAGATCTCCCCTGTCAAGTAATGATCACATGCTTTTCGGGAGTCCGTGATAATGATTCTCGAATGGGCGTGGGCGGTAGCAAGCGCTATCGCTACTTCCTCGGCTCGCATTGAATTCGGGGCTCGAAAGGAGAGTCCATCAACGTGCATTTCCTGGTGAACGACAGCGGCCGTGTAAAATATCGCGGGCGATGGCCCTGCTACGTCTACATAATATACACCGGGTCGGGAGCCATCATCCGCAAGGCAACTGAGCGAGCCTTGGATCGCCCGGTGGCTACATCTAATGCCAAACTCAAGGCATTGGGGGTGCTAAACTCCTACCAGGAGCTGCGTGAGGCCCACCTCGTGAACCAATACACGCGGCTCATGCAGACAGCCCCTGGGCGCTGCCTGCTAAACCGCTTACACATCCAACACGACTGCACTCCAGAGGAGGCGCAGCGTACCCCAGTATTGTGGCGCCATATGCTCTGGGTCTCCCCGCTCCCCCGTAACATGGACACCGACATGCACGAAAACAGACAAGTGCGGGCTCGGGCTCTTGAGAGACAACACGGCTCCCGACCCGGTGTATATAAAAATTCAGGGGGCCACTTTGTTGACCTAAAGTGCGGTGAGGCGAAAGCCTTCAATGCGATATTGCTGCTTGTGTCACTCATGTGTGGTTAAGATGTTAAGCTTCGCCTCTAAGAGTGGAAAGCGACAGCGTCTTGCAACGCTGCCAGGGAGTCCACAGAACGCCATCGCCCGTTCGGCTCTACGCCTTGCTCGTCGGAAATTGGTTTCTGAGGAACGGAAATTTATCTTTCTCGCATATCTCCGTGGACACCTGAACCTCGCCGTACCGGGAAGGGAGGAATATGAGAGTGAACGAATATACCGTATTCACAAGGCGCGCCTTTGTTCGTACCAAACCATCGAGCTGGCATGGTGGAGTGGTTAGCGTGCTCGTCTCTCTCTCCGGAGACTCTGGTTCGATTCCCCAACTGGACCGATTTGCTACTCGGTTTTATTTCTTTATCTGATTTGACCAGAAAGGTTAATTAGGCTCATTGGTTAATTAAGCAATTAACTAAACTCAGTCCCACTTACTTGGAGCATCGCTATACAATCCCTGTAATTGGTTGCATGGTTACTAGCCAAAGTACGATTGGCCCCGTTTGAAATTCGCGCACTGTGACGTCACGACCATTTCGACCAATTGAAAAGTGTGACATTTCTTTCGACAACTCCTGCTTACAACGATGAGGCATTAAAGGCTTCCGCCCGAATAGTTTCTGTTGTTTTATATTCAAATTGTACGCAATCGCGAAGATGTGATTCATACCATTTTATATGATATTAATGCGAGAACGGCGTCGCCTCCTTAAGCAAACGCCGAGCCACGTGCGTAATCACATGACCAGATCTGTCGAAGCGGCGGTCCGCGCACCGCGGTCGGAGCAGCGGCGCAGTGGCTGCAGCTGCGGCAAGTCACGTGGTCTGACGTCACAGCCACACCTCCGGCGCTCCTCCTGCTGAAGGTCAAACTGCAACACCCGATGACCTTGGCGAAACATGGCGTAGTGGAGCTCTCACTCGAAAAAACCCGGTTTATTCGAAATTAGTCCGGATGCCGCCCGCTACGGCGTGCATCAAAGCCGACGTGGAGTTTGTAAACATTAAACTTTACATGCCACCTATGGTGTTCTGAACAGGTTCGCAAAAAGAAATATCAGATGTTCGGTTCTGGCACTACTGGCAAATACCTGTACGAGTTTAATTAATCAGTTGATCAGTTATCAGTCATGAATGATCTTACATTGATTATCGAGAGATCGGAGTGTGACGCGGACACCGGCACAATTAAAGAACACCTCGGTTAGGTTTTGCTCGCTTTGACATCGAGATTATGAGTGTGGTGTCAAGCGCACGTTTTTCTGTGCTTTTTGTACTTTCTGCACGACGTTTGGACATTCATGAAGTTCTTTTATGATGTTTGGAGATTGCTTCTGAAAGCCAAATTGCACGAACACTGGAATGAAGCTAAAATGTCATCAACATCATCATCATCATCATCATCATCATCATCAGCCTGATTACACCCACTGCAGGGCAAAGGCCTCTCCCATGCCTCTCCAATTAACCCTGTCCTTTGTCAGTTGCCACCACTGTATCCCCGCAAACTTCTTAATCTCATCCGCCCACCTAACTTTCTGCCGTCCCCTGCTACGTTTGCTTTCTCTTGGAATCCACTCCGTTACCCTTAAGGACCAGCGGTTATCTTACCTTCGCATTACATGCCCTGCCCAAGCCCATTTCTTCCTCTTGATTTCAACTAAGATGTCATTAACCCGCGTTTGTTCCCTCACCCACTCCGCCCGCTTTCGATCTCTTAACGTTACACCTATCATTTTCCTTTCCATAGCTCGCTGCGTTGTTCTTAACTTAAGCTGAACCCTCTTTGTTAGCCTCCACGTTTCTGCCCCATAGGTGAGTACCGGTAGGATACAGCTGTTGTATACTTTTCTCTTCAGGGATATTGGTAAGCTACCATTCATGATCTGAGAGAACCTGCCATATGCGCTCCACCCCATTCTTATTCTTCTAGTTATTTCCCTCTCATGATCCGGATCTGTGGTCACTACCTGCCCTAAGTAGACATATTCTCTTACTACTTCCAGTACCTCGCTACCAATGGCGAACTGCTGTTCCCTTGCTAGGCTGTTGAACATTACTTTGGTTTTCTGCATGTTCATTCTTAGCCCCACCGTTCTGCTCTGCCTGTCTAACTGATTGATCATACTTTGCAGTTCTTGTCCTGAGTGGCTTAGCAAGGCAATGTCATCAGCGAATCGTAAATTACTCAGGTATTCTCCATTAACTCTTATCCCCAACTGTTCCCATTCCAGTCCCCGGAATACCTCCTGTAAGCAGGCAGTGAAGAGCATTGGCGAGATCGTGTCTCCCTGCCTGACACCTTTCCGTATTGGAATTTTATTGCTGACTTTATGGAGAACTATAGTAGCTGTGCAGTCTTTATAGATATCTTCCAATATTTTCACATAGCACTCTTCTACGCCCTGATTCCGCAATGCCTGCATGACAGCTGAGGTTTCCACTGAGTCAAATGCTTTCTCGTAATCAATGAAGGCTATATATAGGGGTTGGTTATATTCTGCGCATTTCTCTATCACCTGATTGATAGTGTGAATGTGATCTATTGTCGAGTATCCTTTACGAAAGCCTGCCTGATCATTTGGTTGACTACAATCTAAGGTTGTCCTGTCCTTAGCAAAATGTACTTAGCGCAATCGCTGCTCGTGATATCCACCGGAGGGCCTAAACCCTTACGAAGCTCTCATGATACCCGACGCGTGGCTAATTTTTATGCACTTTGTATTGTTGTTTCTGATGTAATAATATTGTTATTGGTCTTTAAACTTGACATTTCCTGATAGTACAGGCTGATGCAGTTTCTAAGCTTTAGCTAATAAACTTTTACGTTGTGTTGCAATGGAATGCGCTTTAGTGAGCGGCACCAATCATGTCGCGTTGTAGGAAGCCGTGCTGTTCCGAGTGGAAGCAAAATGCATAGCTTTCCAGTGAGACCGAAGTCGAACTGCTTTGTGAAGTCAGTTTCAACATATCAAGTGTGCTGCAGAGTGTATTTGGCGTTATAGTACGGGGCAGTAGAATTGAAAGAGCGTGCTAGAACAAACTGAAACTGAAGATATCACTACAATGGTAGAGTCCCATTGTGTCGGTAAGACGCGGTAACAAAAAGATAACCTATTGGCACGCAAGAAGAAAGAAAAATGCATAGGAAGTTTGTTTTTCCGCTACGCAGTCAACTGAAAACGCTAAACTTCTTTGATGCCAACAATGTCATGCATGCATTGCTTCCCGTTATTCAAACTATGCGCGCGAACGCTTCACTAGGGCCGTTCGCACCTGCTCCGTCGGATAGCGGGAGATAGACATGTTTCTAGGAAGTAAGAGAAGGACAGGAAATGCGTGAAAGGCGGCGCGCTAAAATGCGCAGGCGCTAGTACAGCGTCCAGAGCACCGGCACTCCTCGAATCAGCCACTCTGGCTCCAGCAGAGGTATTTTTGTAGAAAAAAAAAACAACTGAAAAACACTACAGTAAAAAAAAAAAAAACTACGAAAACTACGGCTACTTTCGGAGAGCGCTGCCGCAGCCATCTGAGGACTTTTCTCCTATATATGCTGCCGCCGTGGTAGTACAGAAGAAAACTTGAAAGGAAAGGCGATGGTTTGGTTGTCTTCCTGGCCTTTTTCCCCCGCTCCTTTTGTGTACTCATTCATTCCTGCTTGCCTACGTTCAGATTCTAGTGTTTGCTAAGTCCTCACGTTTCTTGCGGCGCAGTGCACGGGAAGCACTTGGGGGGGAATGAATTTTTGCTTTTTTGCGCACCTCCGTTATGCTGTAGACGCGAGCGCTTTTATCATGCTTCTGCCCTCGTATGCGGCTTCAGAGACCCGGCGCAAGCTTTTAGTCGAAGAGCGAGTGCTGCAGTATATGAAGAAAAAAGGGGGCACACATTCCACCCTACACTTAGATTGTGAGTGCGCACGGCCAACAATAGCGCTAGCTTTTTACGCAGCGCCGTAGTGCTTCTCACATGACTGCGGGGAGAATTTTAGGAAGCCTAGCTGCGGCTTGCGGTCCAACTCTGCGGTCCTTGTGTGTCTTTGTGCTTGCCGTTAGGTCAAAGACCCTTTTCTGAAACATTTACCCCGAAGAAAATTGAGCACGCAGCGAAAGGATCACTACTGAGTAACTATTGATTACCCGGTTGCATTGGTCGGACCCAGCGCCACTCGTATATGAGGCAGATGCTCTAATATCGAGCCCACCGCTGCAGGAAATGAATAACTGAGAAGCAGCTCGTTAACGGGATGCCTGTGAACCGTGTTTAATTTTTTAACGCGACCACTTTAACGGTCCCATTCAGCGGAGAACTCGGCGAGAAGACGCTACCACTAGGCCTCGTATAGGCACGTTTCGCTTGTACAGGTTGAATGAGGCAGGACTTCTTATGCGCGTCGTGCGGTCTTTCACGTAGCACGGAAAGAGTCTCCGTGCGTAAGAGGAACAGCTGACGGGGTCATTAACGCTATCTTGCCATACCCTTAAAGGCGCAGCTTAAGAGTCCATAAATTTTTTTCCTGCTATAAGGAGGGACGGTTCCTAATCCTGCCGTGATTATTCTTCAAACTTTGGCTTGACTGCCAATACAGGAGAAAGAAAATGACCTTGCAAGCGAAGTTTTCTTAGATAAACATTCAGAGAAGCGTCACCCTGACTTTCACATGGTTAGTTAGGAAAGTTTTATACTTTCTAACGGTGCGATCGTCATTAAGACAAGTGTCTGAGCCAAGTTTGCAAATTTGACGTGGTATGGACCAGTAATCAAGGCATGGGTGGAGTAGAGAGACTATTACGTTCGCCAAGCGTAAGAAGATTTGAGGCGGCATTTGTCAACTACGGGTGGTAGGCCGGCCATAAAGCTTAGTTTGGCAACGGTCGTGGTTGGCCGATGAAACTCGTACCGATGTTTAGCCGACGTCTAGAATTGACGTAGTTGGCTGAAGGGTTAAAGATGGACAAAAATGTTGGGCCGGCGAGATTTAGCGACCAGTTGCCAATCGCTATTTCCTAAGGTTGCCGCCCCTGCGTCGTTGCAATTCCAGGTCCACCAACAGTGGCTGTCAAATATATGCTTAATATATAGACCCACATAGTAAATTTACTTTGAACAAAAAAAGATAAATATTGCAAATTATGCGCAAAAGCAAAGGAAACATATCGTTTCGCATTTACGAAACATTAAGTGTGAAATGCACACAATGTTTGACTCTTCCTTCATGCTTATTGTTGCCGTAATGCAACTATTGTGCTAATATTTTAAGGCTTAGCGTAGGTTGCGGCAGAAACTCATAAAAAAATCATGATATGCTCTTAACCACAATATTCGTTATAAATTTGCGAGCGTACATTATACTGGTGCAGCGTATGCAACGGTGCCCTTTCCCCCTGAAGCATGGAGCCTCACTGTATAGTTTGTCGCGCACCCGCTTGCTGATTCAAAGGTCTTGAACTTTTATCCTGGCAAGTCTGCACTTCTTTCCTTATTTGTAATTATTCGGAGGCGCCTTTTCAAAACTATATCGCATAAAACTACTAGAAGAAATCCCGCTTTACGTGAATTTTTTTTGAAGGGTTAGTTTTTTTTTTTTAACTTTGGCGACAGTGTTACAGTACACTAAGCCGACTCACCCACACTGATATTAAGCGACGATGCAATTGTTGATATATCTTATGTCTTTAGCTTTTTAAGATAAGCAGGCTTTCTCGAGAAACTATAAATTCAGATCCACTGCTTTGCTTCACTTTTTTTCACACCTCAGCCGTCTCCTTATGCCTGATAAGAATGCTGAGGTGTTTACTTGATTGGTTGGGAGCCTCGGGATGCTTGCCCAGCCAATGATGGCCGCTTAAAGGCTTAAAGGCCGTTAAAGGTAGTATTAAAACCTTTAAAGGTTTTAATACTAGCCATTTCTAAAATTTCTTTCCCAGCATTACACCGTAGTAGCAACTAAATTTTTAGGCTCTTTACACAACCGATGTTTTTTTCTTTTTGGTAAAATTCCGGACAAAACTATTTTCTTAAACCTTGAGCTTGGCGCATGATTGCCTTGGATGCTTATGCGCCACTAAACCCACCACTACAATACTACAACAAACTTAAGCCAACATCGTAAGGTCGGAATTTGTTCGTTCGAGACTGAGGGGCCGACCCTGGGCGCCGTAAGGCGCATGCTCATCGTAAAGCTCAGCCCCACGTGCACAGAAAAGTTCGAGATGGGCATTTTTCGGTGGGGTAGTGAAGTTGGCTCGACTCTGAGCCGAGGTTCCGTTGCCGTTTAGGTTGCTATAGAGAACAGCGTCAGGTGGAGCTTCCGCAGGACTGATAAATGTATCTTTCTGCCATATACAAGGCGCAGTTTTGAATCACAGCAAAACTATGCTTTGTGAAACCTCTTTAATGGCTTAGAAGTAATCCGGACTTCATCCGGGATTAAACTTTTCGTATGTAGGTGCTATCTGAGTTCCTGGTAACAAAAGAAATATACTGCGATGTACTATAGCTTAAGAAATGGCCTATCTGTGCTTCATCCTGTGCCTGAAAGAGAGATTTTTACCTAACTTTTGCTTTTAACGCCCACCGCTGGTACTCTCATCTATCTCAGACTCGTAGTCGAATCCTTTATCTTGATAGGAAGAATCAAATGCAAGAAGTTGCCAGTTTTCTGGTAGGCTTACTTCTAATCGATCGGAACTGCGACTCGCAAGAGAGTTTAAGCTGCCAGGAGCAAGAGCGTAGCCCTGAACATCGCGCAAAACAAATATCAAGAAACGAATTGACGTTGAATATTAATGAAAATATTTCGTTCGTTGCTTTTTAACTTCGTTCTTGGCTTTGACCAAGGAGTCGGGCCTTTTGCACGACCTTCGGCAGCCTCATTTCCCACCTCCCTTTGTCTATTCCCTCTAAGCCTAACGGCCGTTCCTTAAACATTCAGTTTCTCACTCACTGAAACGGGAGTGTGAAGAGAAGACAAAAGTTTGCCGAGTGCAAGCGAAATTAAGCCTGCGTGCACAAAGTGAAGATTCCATCAGAGGCACCGCACTAGTGGTTACGTGTACGACGCTTGCTTCCTCCGGGTCAGAGAGATAGGGTACGAAAATTCCAAGGAAACATGGGGGAAGATAACTGGGTGACATAATTAAGGCCATTGCCGCTAACTGCGCATAGCGGGAAAGTGATACCGCGCGCGCCTGGAAGCATTGCACTGCTCGTGCCTTTAATTTCTCATCTTGTAAGCTGCAGTGTTATGAAAGCTACGGCTAGCGGGAACAAGCCACTGGCCTTGCTTTCGTGGTTTCCTCAAAGATCAGCGGCCTTTTTCTGACCATCGCATGGGATCCGAACGACACAGTCTTGAAAATACAACGTAGACATGACATTAACAAGCCAACAAACAATCCTAGGTATGTACGTACAGCCAGTGAACCCAGCTGGCGATAGGGTGACGCCAGACTCAACTCCTACAAGGCTGAACGGCTTTAGAGCGACAGTCCGGCTGGCGGTAGTGGCGCCAAGTTTCGCAGGGAAATCAGGTCACCGGCACGAGAACCCGGAAACCACGCATCGAAATGACAAGCCGAGGGAGGACCGCGTTTTTTCGGCGCGGTCGGCGAAGACAGTTGGCGAAGACTGCGCCAATTTGTGGTCTGGATGCAGGCGTCGTTACAGCGGAACACTGCGTACTTGCCTCGTCGCCACTCGCCCGCTCGTTAGGATCCCGCATACTTTGTCCTTTGACGAGGACGACTCTCGAGCATCTTACTGAATCGAGGCACAGCTGCAGAGCCTTCACTTCCATTCCAGCGGTGCTGCCTTGCCTCTTCTAGATGCCTTACCGACTTATGATCAGGTGTCGTAAGCACGGAAGACAATCCCGAAGGTGTAAATACAGATGCTGATTGAGGAAGGAAAATAACGTAATCTTGACAGGCCCGAAAATTTGCACCGGACGGAGAGAAGGCCGAGTCGATTAAGCTAAACACAGCAGCGTGCAAAAAAAGGAATGCGGGAGAGACAGAGAGAAAGAGAGAGAAAGATAGAGAAAGAGAGAGGAAGAGAGAGAAAGAGAGAGAAAGAGAGAGAAAGAGAGAGAAAGGGAGAGAAAGAGAGAGAAAGAGAGAGTGTGTATGTGTGTGTCTGTAAACTTTTATTAGCTTAGGAGGATTGCGCGGGTGGGTCGCCAAGGTTCTGTAACTGTTGGCGAAAATGACCCTCCAGTCTTGGCCGATCAGCTGCCGCTGAAAGGGGAGGTTGTGGGAGCTTGCCTCTTCTAAATGCGTTTCCTAGTTTTTTTATCAGGTGTCATCAGCATGAAAGGTAATCCAGAAAGCGCAAACAGAGATTGAGAATGAGAGAAAGACCAAGAGGGAGAACTGTCTTCGCTAGTCATTACAAAACTTGTTAACGCTTCAGGGGAGCAAAAGGATATCTTCAGGCGCGTGCGGTATTTGATAACACGGTGTATGACGACAGATATGGAACTCTTCCGCGCAAGTATCCGCAACAGAAAACTGTTTATTGCATATGCCCACCCGCCCGCAGTGTCTCTGTCAATTCAGTGTAAGCTGCGGAGGGGGTCTGAAAAACCGGCCATCTCTTAACGACCGGGAACCGGAAAGCAACTTAACGGCTCGTAATTATGCAAACCCTGCCTGTAAAAAAAATTTACGCAACACCAGCGGGTGTGAAGCTTTTCGCTTCTACACAGTACGCTCAATTTAATTTTGCTGTATAGAGCGCGTTGTTTGCTCACTGAGGGAAATGGATTCAGCTGACATACACAGGAACGAAACTTTAGAGCTTGCAGTGCATTCCGGTCGGAGGCTTTCCTTCAAAAGAAACCAGCGAGACTAGTGAAACTCCTGAAATTCGGCGCGTAATAAAAGTAGAGCTGAAACTGCCGAAAACCATTACACGCGAGCTTGGTTTGTGCTGGCGTCCACAAAACAGCCCTTGTGTGGGCGGGGAGAAAAACGGTGAAGTTCGTTCCCTACGCGGAAGTGCTACTGCTGCGTCCTTTACGGTAGGCAGGTTAATTCTCCAGCGGCGCAGTAGTCCGCTGCCGGAGCAGTTCTGGACGCGCACGTGTCTGACAGAGCAACGCAAACGATTTACAGTCACACTGGGTCTATTAAGAATGTGGCTGGCGCCCTACCGGCCAATCTGGTTATGCAGCGTGTTGCTGCTGACTGTGTCCACTTAGCGTGATTCATTTTAGTCTACACCGTCAGCCGTTGATCACGCTCAAGCTTTGCGCGCGCAAAGTTGAACGTGTTTGCGCGCTTCCGCTTGCCTGCTTGCGCACGCAGAGATTGCTGGTTCCGAAGTTTCTCACCTGATTTATTCACGCATTTAACAAGTTACCTGCACTTTTCTCGTTACCTTTGGGTACAATTTTGGCGTCGTCCGACTCTTCTCGGCAATCGAAAGATTGATGATTTTGTCGTGATAGACTTAACTGCTAGTTTTTTTTCTTTTGTTTGGCAGCTATGGAGTTTAGTGGCTTAAAGTGTAGGCGGATAACGTCTAAGAACTTCCGTCAAAAGATTGTTATAGTCCCCGTTCACTTCCTTAAAGGCAAGAAAGAAACCGTGTACCGTTGTTAGCGCCTAAATCCCAGCTGTCGACCTCTGGGTTCTAGTACGACCTTTTTGTGGAAAGAAACTCGAGCCTGTCTACTGATAACCGGCATGCTATTTGGCTCGGGGCTCTAAGCTTAGGCTGCCAAAAGAATATAGCCCAATTTCGCAAAGAATTTCCGGAATAGTCAAAAATCGTAGTGAGAAATTCGTTGCAAATGGCAACCAACACGCAAGAACCGTGAGCGGTGAATTCCTATTGTGGGCACGTTCCGATCACGCCGACTTTCAGTAAGAACAAATGCTCTTGAAAAAATTCTGCCCACCTCGTAGCCATTCCATGCCTCGTTATATTTACGGATGAGAATTCATCGCTTGCTTGCTTATGGCGTTAGAGGTAGACTAATATGGCCTCCTCCCAACTAAGATTCGACAAGGCTGCAGTTTCCTTGAGCAAACGGAAATTACTCTTCTGTGACAGGGATAGCGAGAACAGCTTTCTTAGCCCTGCCCGATAGGAAGCAAGGTTTAGTTGGTGGAGCAGCTCGCGTAATTGCGAAAGGCAAATTTTCGATAAAGGCTATTCCCAACTCTTTTATTTTAGATGAGTGCTAACAGCACTGCAGCATTCTTCTTTCGCTGAGTTTTGCTACGAAGCTAGACGTCTCACTGTAATGGTCTTTGTAGACGGGATATGTCCTTGTCTATGACGCCCTCATTATGAACTGCAGTAATTAAGCGATAACTTAAAAAGCGGGAGAAGGTACTTTCATCTGAGAGCGCCTAAATATAAACGCATTTGACTTTTCGGGTAAGATGTTGGCGCTGAGAGCCCCGAATGTAAACCCCCGTACTTTCGACTCCAGCTATTGCGCAGCGTTGGCGTGGAGGTAAAGCATCCACCTCTCATGCAAGAGGACAGGCATTCCAATACCGTTCCAGCGCAATTAATTTACAGGATAAAAAAAAAATCCGAGCATTGATGGAATTGCCTAACCAAGCCTGGGATGCGGCCTGATCTTGGTGACCAGACCTGGGCAGTCCCTCACCAGAACAGGGTTTGGCCACCCTGGTGTAGTACTTGGCCACAATCTCCTATATAAAGAAACCAATTAGACTGCTGCGGTTGTTGTAGTGTAACCAAGACCCGCATCATTTCCAGGAATTTGGAACAGCGTCCAGCCAGGGCCGCTGAGCCTAGCGCCATATCACGTGCTCTTGTGGAGCCACTTGATCATTCTTCTTCTTTCTTGCGTGACCGATGATGTCAATGCGCTATTTTTTTTAATATGCAAGGGTATGCGCCACGTGGTGACCGCCAAGAGAACTAGAAACGGTTGTTCTGAATTCCTGCTAATATTGCAATTCATGTGCTGCTAATTTCACACTCAAATAGTTTCTGAGTGATTTCATCATCATCATCATCTTCATAAGCCTGACCACGCCCATTGTAGGGCAAAGGCCTCTCCCATGTCTTTCTAGTTAACCCTGTCCTTTGCCAGCTGTGCAAGTTATTAATCTGAATGCGCGCAATTTCTTAATCCTAATTAAATACCAAAAAATTTCTTAATATCATCCGTCCACCTAACGTCCTGCCGCCCCCTGTTACGTTTGCCTCCTCTTAGAGTCCACTGCGTTAGTCTTAAGGACCAATGGTTATCTTGCCTTCTTATTACATGCCCTGCCCAAGCCCATTTCTTCCCCTTGATTTCGACTAGGATGCCATTACCTTGCCTTTGTTACCTCACCCACTCTGCCCGCTTCCGGCCTCTTAACGTTAGACCGATCATGTTTCTTTCCATAGCTCGCTGCGTTTTCCTTAACTTAAGCTAAACCCGTTTTGTTAGCCTCCAAGTTTCTGCCCCATAGGTGAGTACCAGTAAGGTACAGCTGTTATATACTTTTCTCTTGAGGGATATTGGCAAACTGCCATTCATGATCTCAGAGAGCCTGCCATATGCGCTACGCCCCATTCTTATTATTCTAGTTATTTCCGTCTGATGATACGGATCAGTGACTGGATTGCTGGACATTACTTTGGTTTTCTGCATTTTAATTTTTAGACTCAGTTCGGGCTCCGATCTCAGGGCTGTTTTTTTGGGGGGATATTATATGTATTCAGTACATCAGTGATGTCTCTGAAAGTTAGGCTGTGTGCTGAAGAAGACCGGAGCCACTCAGCGGCGTCGTTTGCGGGGCAAAAGGCTCCAAGGGTGATCACGGGCAAGGCCCATAGCATGTCGTGCCAGAGATATGCGTGCCCAGAACTTTGAACAGGATAAGGCTGTTGCTGTACATAGCTGACTAACTTTTCAACGCACTTAGAGCCCATGGATACGATAGAACTAAGCTTGTTCTGCTGCCGAAATTCTGAATGTGATTGGGGGCGAAATATGCAAGCGCCTGTGTACTGCGTGATGTGAACGCTCGTTTAAGAACCACAGATGGTCTAATATAAATCACGAGACCTCTACTATCGCGTGCTTCATAGCCAATGCGCAGCTTGGAGACATTGAACCCATCATACCATACCATACCATACCATACCATACCATACCATACCATACCATACCATACCATACCATACCATACCATACCATACCATACCATACCATACCATACCATACCATACGATAGCGTACCGTACCACACCACACCACACCCCACCACAGCACAGCACAGCACAGCACACCACACCACACCACACCACACCACACCACACCACACCACACCACACCACACCACACCACACCGCACCGCACCGCACCGCACCGCACCACACCGCACCGCACCGCACCATACCACACCACACCACACCACACCACACCACACCACACCACACCACACCACACCACACCACACCATACCATACCATACCATACCATACCATACCATACCATACCATACCATACCATACCATACCATACCATACCATACCATACCATACCATACCATAGCAAACCATACGATCGGTTTATTTCTCAGAACTTAAGAAAGGATGGTCTCGGCAAGAAGAAAAAAAATGGTGTGTGCGAATAGCACTTTTAAAAACCGAATCGAATACGATTAGAATCGCTTTCCTACCGGATCAAATTTGAATACTGTAGACTAACACCAAACTTAATACCAATTAGGTAATAAAACAGTCGAATGCAATAAGAATAGAAGTTTTATTTTTGTTTTACAAACATTCGCTCAAGTATCGAATATTCGTACAAGGAACAATCGTACGAAACAGGGATGGTCTAGAGGATTCGCTACGGTGGGAATATCCAATGGGAAAATACAATGGAAACCTTAGGGAGCGACCACTTCATCCTTAACTTAGAAATAGCCGCAGGAGAAATGAAGAGAAGCCTAGGGACTGCCAAAATCACAGACTGGGAAGCCTTCAGAAACCACAGCGACGAAATAATAAAACAGATAACCAACATAGAAGAGTGGTGCACGGAGCTTATGAAGGTCAGAAAAAAATACACGAAGATGATCGTTCGCACGGAACAACACGCAGACGTAGACAGCCACCTTCTTCACCTATGGGAAGCACGAAGAAGCCTTATCAGGAGATGGAGGCAGCAAAAACACAACAGGAAACTAAAGCTGAAGATCGCAGAACTGACTAAGAAGGCATCAGAACACGCAGACAACATCGCCACGCAAAACTGGCAACAGTTCACGGAAACACTTAGAGGAACACTAGGCACGGCCCGAACTTGGAATATACTAAGAGCTTTGACAAACCCCACAAAAACCAAAACGGAAAGCGGCAAGTCCATGAAAAGACTACTCCACACCTTCCCTGGAACGGAGGACCAACTAACACAAGCACTGAGGGAAAAATGCTACGGCACAATCATGCACCCAAAGCAAGACCAAGTATACACCGGCGAAAACAACCCCGAGATGGATAGGCCAATCACCGAGGAGGAAGTAAGGGCAGCCATAGGGGAAGCAAAAAAGAATACGGCAGCCGGAAAGGACAAAATAAATAACGCTACCATTAGAAACATGGGAGACATGGCCATCGCCGAGCTTACGAAGTACCTAAACGCTATCTGGGAAAAAGGAATCGTGCCGGCGGAATGGAAACATGCAGAGGTAATTATGATACCCAAGCCGGGTAAAAGACTCCAAATTGAAAACCTGAGACCAATCTCCCTAACCTCCTGTCTAGGGAAGATATACGAGAGGGTGATTAATGAAATGATCACAAACTACATGGAGGACAAGGGATATTACCCTGATGCCATGTTTGGCTTCAGAATGGGACTGTCCACGCAAGACGTACTCCTACAATTAAACGAGGATGTCCTCACTGAAATACCAAGAAGCGGCGAACACATAGTGCTAGCACTCGACATAAAGGGAGCCTTCGATAACGTGGGACATGCCTCCATCATGGAAGGTCTCAATAACATAAACTGTGGAAGGAGAGCCTTCCGTTATGTCGAAGCCTTTCTCACGGAACGAACAGCTACGATAGGCATCGGAGATACAAGATCAGAGAGCTTCACGGTGCCAAACAAGGGTACTCCGCAAGGCTCAGTAATATCACCGCTACTATTGAAAATAGCGATGATAGGACTCACGAAAGTACTGGACGAAATAGAAAACATCAGCTACGCAATGTATGCAGATGACATAACAATATGGACAACCACAGGCTCCCTAGCAGCTAAACAAGAGCGGCTACAAAAAGCGATCGACCATACTGAACAATACGCCAGGGCCAGAGGATTATCGTGCTCAGCAGAAAAATCAGAATACGTAAGAATAAAAAAAGGTACACGAAAATACGACTCGCAAATCACCCTGAAACTCAGAAACGAGACAATACCCGAGAAAACGGAAGTCAGGGTACTTGGAATGTGGCTGCAAAACACCGGCCGATGTAGCAAAACCATTGCCTCTATTAAGAATACAACAGAGCAAGTCGCCAGAATCGTGCGAGGAATCAGCAGTAGAAAGAAGGGGATGAGAGAACAGGACACCCTAAGACTCATTGACAGCCTCGTCACGAGCAGGGTTACGTACAGCCTCCCCTACCACGAACTAAACAAGCAAGAGACTCTACAAATCGACACCATACTACGCAAAGCGTACAAAACGGCGCTCAAACTTCCAATGTCCACACCAACCGAAAAACTAATGGCCCTGGGAGTATCAAACACCTTCGACGAACTACGAGAAGCGCAACGTAGTGCGCAATTAGACAGACTCACTCAAACCAGAACGGGAAGACACCTACTGGAGAAATTACGGCTATCTCTAGGTACACAAAGAGACAAGGAACAGATTAATAATGAAGACAGAAACAACATCCGGGTAAGACCAATACCACGACTCATGGATCTGAATTTACATCATGAAAGACGACAAGCCAGAGTCCGAGCACTCACCAGGGAACTCAGCGACAATCCCAACGTAGTCTACACGGACGCAGCAAAGTACCGATACCAACGCAAAACGATCGCCGTTGTAACAGACGAAGGAGGGCAAGAAATAACCAGCGCAACGATAAACAACCCAAACATAGAAGCAGCTGAAGAAGCCGCCATTGCTCTGGCAATATCGCACGGCAACGCAACAGGACACAACCTCACTATAGTGACGGACTCCAAACAAGCATGTAGAAACTACACAAGAGGCAGGATCGACAGCATCGCCAATCATATTCTACACACGACGAGAAGACACAAAAACACTAAACGTAGTATAGTGTGGGTTCCGGGACATGAGGGGATGAGGGGCAACGTGGCAGCAGACGAGTTAGCTCGAGGATACGTCAACCGAGCAGACTCAGCACTTTGCACCACAGGCACCTTTGACCCAGTTACCCCCACGTACTCAGATATACTCGATCATTACAGGGGTGAGCGGAAACGCTACCCAGCCCCACACAAAAGGCTCACCAAAGAGGAGGCGGTAGACTGGCGCAGACTACAAACCGGTACCTACCCACACCTTCACAAACTACACAAGATTTTCCCTACACAATATGCAGACGAATGTCCGTGGTTTCAGGGTAAACCTACACTAGAACATGTCACATGGACCTGCCCTAAGGCAGACTTAGAGCCAAGAATAAACCCGAGTGTGATGCAGTGGGAGCACTTGCTGGCCAGCGAGGACGAGGAAGCGCAACGATTCCTTGTGCGCCGAGCCACGATGGCAGCAGTCAAGTGCGGCATCCTGGACCAAGGATCGACCACGGCGCCCAGTGACCCGTAAGGGTCACGAACACCAATTTATTGACAATAAAGTTTTTTCCATCCATCCATCCGAAGTTTCTGACCTGATTTATTCACACATGTAGCAAGTTACCTGCACTTTTCTCGTTGCCTCTGGGGCCAATTTTGCCGTCGTCCGATTGTTCTCGGCACTCGCAAGATTGGTGATTTGGTCGTGATAGACTTAACTGGTAGTTTTTTTTTTGTTTGGCAGCTATATAGTTTAGCGGCTTAAAGTGTAGGCGGATAGCGTCTAAGAACTTCCGTTACAAGATTGTTATAATCCCAGGTGACTTCCTTGAA
Organism: Amblyomma mixtum; assembly: GCF_055824585.1. Taxonomy (NCBI): domain Eukaryota; kingdom Metazoa; phylum Arthropoda; class Arachnida; order Ixodida; family Ixodidae; genus Amblyomma; species Amblyomma mixtum. Next base: position 290,715,548 of record NC_143012.1, on the reverse strand, counting down.
GACAAGAAAGAAACCATGCACCGTTGTTAGCGCCTAAATCCCAGCTGTCGACCTCTGGGTCCTAGTACGACCTTTTTGTGGAAAGAAACTCGAGCCTGTCTACTGATAACTGGCATGCCATTTGGCTCTGGGCTCTAAGCTGAGGCTGGCAAAAGAATATAGCCCAATTTCGCAAAGAATTTCCGGAATAATCAAAAATCGCAGTGAAAAATTCGTTGCAAATGGCAACCAACACGCAAGAACCGTGAGCGGTGACTTCCTATTGTGGGCACATTCCGATCACGCTGACTTTCAGTAAGAACAAATGCTCTTGAAAAAATGCTGCCCACCTCGTAGCCATTCTATGCCTCGTTATATTTACGGATGAGAATTCATCGCTTGCTTGCGTATGGCGTTAGAGGTAGACTAATATGGCCTCCTCCCAACCAAGATTCGACAAGGCTGCAGTTTCCTTGAGCAAACGGAAATTACTATTCTAATCAATTAGCTTTAAGCGATAACATATTCAGTAATATTCTAAATTGATCAACACCATAAAATAAATAAATTAAAAAAAAATCCCCTGTGCCCCTTGGTTGCTGTGGCTGTTGGCTTCTTTCATATTCTGTGACAGGGATAGCGAGAACAACTTTCTTAGCCCTCCCTTGTAGGAAGCAAGGTTTAGTTGGTGGAGCAGCTCGCGGAATAGTGAAAGGCAAATTTTCGATAAAGGCTATTCCCAACTCTTTTATTTCAGATGAGTGCTAAAAGCACTGCAGCATTTTTCTTTCGCAGAGTTTTGCTACGAAGCTAGACGTCTCACTGTAATGGTCTTTGTAGACAGGATATATATTTTTCTATGACGCCCTCATTATGAACTGCAGTAATTAAGTGGGAACTTAAAAAACGGGTTAAGGTACTTTCATCTGACAGCGCCTAAATATAAACGCATTTGACTTCTCGGGTAAGATGTTGGCGCTCAGAGCCCTGAGTGTAAACCCCCGTACTTTCGACTCCAGCTATCGCGCAGCGATGGCGTGGAGGTAAAGCATCCACCTCTCATGCAAGAGGACAGGCATTCGAATACCGGTGCTGCGCAATTCTTTGCAGGATTTAAGAAGAACAAAACCCGGGTGTCGATGGAATTGCCTAACCAAGCCTGGGATGCGGCCTTATCTTGGTGACCAGACCTGGGCAGTCCCTCACCAGAACAGGGTTTGGCCACCCTGGTGTAGTACTTGGCCACAATCTCCTATATAAAGAAACCAATTAGACTGCTGCGGTTGTTGTAGTGTAACCAAGACCCGCATCATTTCCAGGAATTTGGAACAGCGTCCAGCCAGGGCCGCTGAGCCTAGCGCCATATCACGCGCTCTTTTGGAGCCACTTGATCATTCTTCTCTCTTGCGGGACCGATGATGTCAGTGCGCTATTTTTTTTTAAATATTCAAAGGCATGCGCCACGTGGTGACCGCCAAGATAACTAGAAACGGTTGTTCTGAATTCCTGCTAATATTGCAATTCATTGTGTTCAGGAAAGTAAAAACAGCGCTAAATTCTACACAAACAACAAAGAAAGACGGACAAGACGGGCGCTGTCCTGTCCGTCTTTCTGTGTTGTTTGTGTAGAATTTAGCGCTGTTTTTACTTTCATGAACACAATTTCACACCAACTAGCCCAGCAAAAGGTATTGCAATTCATGTGCTGCTAATATCACACTCAAAAAGTTTCTAAGTGATTTCATCATCATCATCATCATCATAAGCCTGACCACGCCCACTGCAGGGCAAATGCCTCTCCCATGTCTTTCTAGTTAACCCTGTCCTTTGCCAGCTGCGCAAATTATTAATCTAAATCCACGCAATTTCTTAATCTTAATTAAATCTCACCAAATTTCTTAATCTCATCCACCCACCTAATTTCCTGCTACCCCCTGTTACGTTTGCCTTCTCTTAGAGTCCATTCCGTTACCCTTAAGGACCAGCGGTTATCTTGCCTTCACATTATATGGCCTGCCCAAGCCCATTTCTTCCTCTTGATTTCGACTAGGATGTCATTAACCCGCGTTTCTTCCCTCACCCACTTCTCCCGTTTCCGCTCTCTTAATGTTACACCTGTAATTTTTTTCCCTAGCTCGCTGCGTTTTCCTTAACTTAAGCTGAACCCTCTTTGTTAGCCTCCAAATTTCTGCCTCATAATTGAGTACCGGTAAGGTACAGCTGTTATGTACTTTTCTCTTGTAGGATATTGGTAACCTGTCATTCATGACCTGCGAGAACCTGCCATATGCGCTCCACCCCATTCTTATTCTTCTAGTTATTACCCTCTCATGATACGGATCAGCGACTGGACTGCTGCGCATTACTTTGGTTTTCTGCATTTTAATTTTTAGACTCAGTTCAGCCTCCGATCTCAGGGCTGCTTTTTTTTTTGTAGGACATTTTGTGTATTCGGTACGCCAGTTATGTCTCTGAGAGTTAGGCGACATGCTGAAGATGACCGTAGTCACTGAGCGGCGTCGTTTGCGGGTCAAAAGGCTCCAAGGGTGATGACGGGCAGGGCCCATAGCATGTCGTGCCAGAGATATGCGTGCCCAGAACTTTGAACAGGATAAGACTGTTGCTCTACGTAGCTGATGAACTGTTCAACACACTTAGAGCCCATGGATACGATACAACTGAGCTTGTTCTACTGCTGAAATTATGAATGTGATTGGAGGCGAAATATGCAAGCCCTTGTGTACTGCGTGATGTGAACGCCCGTTAAAGAACCCCAGATGGTCTAAAATAAACACGAGACCTCTACTATTGCGTGCCTCATAGCCAATGGGCAGCTTCGAGACATTGAACCCACCATACCATACCATACCATACCATACCATACCATACCATACCATACCATACCATACCATACCATACCATACCATACCATACCATACCATACGTTACCATACCATACCATACCATACCATACCATACCATACCATACCATACCATACCATACCATACCATACCATACCATACCATACCATACCATACCATACCATAGCAAACCATACTGTCAGTTTGTTTCTCAGGACTCGAGAAAGCACGGTCTAGTCAAGACGGAAAAAATGGTGTCTGCGAATAGCACTTTTCAAAACCGAATCGAACACAGATAGAGTCGCTTTCCTACCGAATAAAATATGAATACTATAGGCTAAGACCAAACTGAGTACCAGCTAGATATTAAAACAGTGGAATACAATAAGTGTAGAAGTCTTTTTTTTTTTACAAACATTCGCTCAAGTAACGAATATTCGTACAACGAATAGCGTACGGAACAGCGATGGGCTAAAGGATTCGCAAAGGTAGGGCGCAATAACGTATGGAGTTATAGAGATATAGCTGTCAAAAGATGCAACACTGATCTTCACTATAAGAGCTACACCACACAACGTCGCAATGTTAACATTATGGCCTTCATACTAGACGCGTAGAAAAAGTGCCATTTTGTACTGATGACAAAATAGAACTAAAGCGGTATTTCAGTAGATGAGAGGGGCGAGAGATAGTCTTGGTAGCCGAGATCGAACATCAAGGCACGGTTTTCTAACCGTTCCAGAGCACTGCCTCGCCGCCCAGCTTTTCAGGCCACGTGTGGACGTTATGAACTTCGCTACATGCAATCGACTCCATAGCGAAGGTGAACGATCTATCCCTCGCAAACCGAACGCGGCAGCGTGCTGTGTATCGTTGAAGTGGACCCTGTCTATGAAAACTTGAGAGCATATTCGATTCGATTCTAATGACTCTGAACGTGCACATATTTGGTTCTTTTATGCCATTCGCGATTCGAAATTTTACAGTATTGGCGCACCCTTGAAAATAAGGACTAAGATACCTCATTCCAATCGGTCATGAACTCGCCAGGTTATTTAAAGATGAGAGCCAGAGTGAGAAAGACGAGTTTCGCCCAGAATTACGAGTTTTCCTCTAAAAGGGACACAGGCGGCAGTGGGCCACAATGACTCTTCAATGACTCTTCGCTGCATTATTGCCCGCATACTCCAAAATACCCCGCCTTGCCCCCAGCCGTATACACCGAACGACTGGCAAATGCATGCGCGTGCCTTCCATTATCTGCATTCCAAGGCATGGACGAAAATAAAGCAACGAACTACGCGCCAGCCTGCGGCAATGGTTGCTTTATACGGAACCGTAGAGTCGCATTCGCTGAGGCACGTATACCGTATTTACTCGCATAATCCTCGCACTTTTTTTCGCAGAAAATCGGTGCGAAGTTAGGGGGTGCGATAATTACGCGGGGAAAATTTTTGAACAATGCTTTGGAGTGCTGAAAGCAAATGTAAATAGGCTGTGAACCGGGGTTCTCAAGCCAGCTATTGTAAATTTAACCAAAACTTCAATTGCAAGCAGGACTTACGTTTGTAATAAAACCACAGAGACGACAAACACTAGCTGCAGAAACACTTTATTTGCGAAGGCTGGCCGCCCGCAACATCACCATCACTCAGAGTCCGCGGAGTCCACGTCGACATTGCCATCGCTATCGCTGGTCGCTGCTTCGTCGGCTTCCTCAGCTTCACCTTCTTCATCTTCGTCCCACACCAAGTGGTCTTCTGTCGCGTCCAGGGCGTTGGAAATGCCAGTTTTCTCGAAACTCTTCACGACCACGTCAGCGCCAATCATGCTCCATGCATCTGCTACCCAGCTGCACAGCAGCTCCACAGATGGCCTCTTTATCTGGCTTTGCTGGCAGCGCGGTTGCCGTGCTCCAAAGCGTACTCGACAGCTTTTAGCTTAAAGGCAGCGGTGTAGCTTGCGTATCGCCCCATGGCGAAGCGGCACCGAGAGCACGGTGACAAAAGTAGCACGCACTGAGCGAGGCCTACGAAAGTCTTCGCAAAATGGCAGAACTATGCGCGGAACTCGGGAGAACGTGCGGCGGTACCAGCGGAACAAAACTGACGAAACACCTTCTCGCCTTCTCGCTCTCTTGAATGTTTTTATGTAGCCCAAAGATTCCGCTTTGCTTTGAAGTAATCATTTTCTTTCCTATCTGAGCTGTAGTTGTCTTAGGCTGTAGCTGGGTCATCCGCTCCTTTGTATCTGTTAGTCCTTTTATCATTAGTTTGGTAATGCTATATTTTGATAGTGCATGCACTTTTCCTTAGTTCTGTCGAGTGATGTTGGGGATGCGATGATTATGCGAGGAAAAAAAAATTCCAATTTTCGATAGGCAATGTGGGGGGTGCGAGCATTATGCGAGTAAATACGGTATAAGGCATTAGTTTTCATTACTCTCCTGTACGCTTCGAAGCCGACCCTCGATGTGCCCTGGTTGCACTCGTGGGAGATGTCTAACTTTCTGCATTCTATGGGCTAAGCACTTGCTTTCTGTGCTGGCATTACCGGTCCATTTCAAGAATGTATATCGACCGGTGTTGGATTTCGCAAAACTCCGACGGTGTCGATTTCGGCTCCCCGAAACTACTTGCACGTGGGCACGTTTGCAACAGCATCAGGTGGTGGCATGTACTCCTAAGGCGGTGTTTATATTTAGAAAGTTGCTGCTTACCTTCATAACTGCAACACTGAAAAACAGCGTTCAAGTCTTTCCGCATGCTATGTGGCCCGCAGAGGCGGGAAAAGAAAATGGTTGAAATACTGTTTCTTCTCATCTCTTGATAACAACTTTCCGCGTTCTTGAAACGAGCCCACATCCAAGTCTCTAGGCAACGCAAGTGTGAAGCAATCAATGAACAGCCTCGCTACCAGAAGCTGGATCTGATGTAGGCGCAATGCTCTACACTTTTGAGTGTCTGCATGCAGGGCACAGGACATTGAAGCCGCCTATTGCGCTAAGACGGTGTCACATCTGCAGCGTCCGGAGATATGCGTGACTCCTTACCTTGGCTGCGAATTCCGAAATCTATCTCCTCAGAGGCGACTTAGTCGATAGCATGCTCCAGTTATTCACGTATGCATTTTTTTTTCCGTGAGCTTGATGGGATTCGTCTTGAAAAATTCCAGGAGAGTTGCCACAGCCTGGTCCTCTCTACGAGATGATTGCGTGCCCAGCGCGAACGCTGCTAGTCTATTCCTAAAATAGGCGAGGGCTTTAAGCTGGAAATGTCGCCACCTCAAAGACGCAGTGTAGATTCCAGAAATACGTTGGAAATGCATGGTACAGTGTAGCCGGAGCACAGCAGCACTATGCTCTACTCTTATTACAGCGAGGGCTCTTAGGCCGACATTACTGCGCTTTCTGCAGACGACCATGGTAACTTGCACCACAGCGGGATTATAGCTGGGCATCCTCTGTTACAGGTGCTTGAGGTGAGTGGAGCAATCTCCGTCGAGGGATTCGAGCAGAAGTTGGACAACCTTTTTATCATATCCGCACGAGCACGGTTGCGCGCGCAACGAGCAAATTTCGCGGCTAACATCAATCCCATTCTGCACGAATTTGGTTTCAATGCATTACGGGCTTACACTTTCACTTTCCCGCGTTAGGGTCTCCTGCTTTCCGGTCTATTCTGTCCGCTCATGTTCCGCCGTCCCGAGCTCCCGTAAACAAGTAACGCCTCTATACATGGGCTTAATTGCGAGGCCATCACGCTAATACAGGTCTGAGCTCAGCAGGGGTAGCAGAGAAGCGCCTTGATGGCAGCATCGAAGACTACATGGTTCTCTAGGAGAGCTCCGTTAACGTAAGCGCAGCGATAGAGAGGAATCTTTTTACCTGAGCTGTGCGCTAAGCTATCTTCCCTCCAAAAAACTGTCCAAAGCCTTCAGCGCACAGTTGAAGACCACCAAGAAAGGTTAGCTGAAAAAGAAGACAGAGTGAAAAAGTAACCGAACAATTTTAGACATTCCGGAAGGCAGTACTGAAACAAGAAACCGAAGAAAGGGTGTCGGAAGATTTAATCTCTGATTGCCAGATCGAGGCGCTTTTAACGGAAGAGAAAATGCACACGATGGGTCAAAGTAAGACATAGGGACACAGGCCCGTAATTATGAGGCTATATGACTGCAAAAAGTATGTATATTCAGAAATTGCAAGAAACTAAAAGCAGTTCAATTCAGTGCCTACAACTACTCACGTGAAACTTTAGAAAAAATGGAAGTTCCTTTGGTGTTCAGCAGAACAAAATAAGTGGACCGGTGTAAAGGAAACGCCAGTTCGCGATAAACTTTTTATCGATCGTGACGCTTACACGGGTGATTTGCAGTCCAACACATGTTTGAGGCCCCCAGACAGCCAAGAACAGCATTCTTGGACAGAAATTTGGAATATTTTATTATTTTAAAGTATTTTGATGGAAATATTGAACGTAATGAATCATTCTTTCGATACGTAGAAAAATCTTCATTTTGTAAGTTTTTCTATCACTCGCATGAAGTAGTCAAAACTGCCATAAAAAAACAATGGGAATGTTTTTGGCGGTAGCAACAAGGTTAGTAGCAAAAACAAGCAAGCCTGCCAAGAGGAGATCTGCGGATATAGTGATTGTCATAATGAACTTTTACAATATATGAAAAAAAAAACTGCACGCATAAACTCTTTCTCGTTGAAAAATTATTTTCTCCAGAATTGCTGGGTCTGCTGGCGTGAAAACTCGTGCGAGATCAGACTGATAAACGAAGGACAAGAAGGATCAATTAGGATGCTTTAAATTGTTGCACAAACCTAATATGGCTGCCTCTTGATGTCATGGACGCGGATGGGTTTCTTCTTTCATAAAATGCACTTTGCAACAGCTCATTGACGAGGTTTGGTGGCATTGCATCAATGGTGAGGAAAACACTAAAAATAAACTGTTGCCATGCATTTGCGGATTCAAAAAATATATGGTGCAAAAACGTCTTACGAATTAGATTGGGCTGAAATTTGGTGGAATCTACAGGCACCCTAAAAGCTCGGTGCATTTATTTAATCTACTTGATCCACTCTTATCAATTGTAACAAACAGCACAAGTAGAACAGTGTTACAAAAAATTTAGTTTACCTGATCCTTACCAGAACGCTTGAATCACAGGATCCTCATATAAGTTACTCTCTGAAATACGCTAAAAACAGTAAAGACCGATTCAATACGGGCTGCTAATAAACCAAAACGGATTCACGGAATTACTTCTTGGAGTTAAGACCACAAGGTTGTCGTGACTAGTCTGAAACTATAACAGGTGCTAAGTAAAACAGTGGACAGCAGACAGGTACATTTTTAATCGAGCAGACGACTTTTCCATTTTAGTTTATTTGTAAATAGTATTTGACGCAATGCCAGCCCTGAGTGACATAGATAAGCTCCGTAATTACTTGAAATCTGGTGCGCAGCATTGTTTATTGCTTTTGTACTCCAAAAGACAAAACTTTTCGAAGGGTCTAAATTGTAGCTAAAGGAAACGCTATCCATCACAAACGGCAGCTTTGCTGTGCACGGAAGAAGATACCAAAAATCTCACATAGAGTGCGAACTTTAGTCCTCAAGTTAAAAAAAAGTTTTAAAAGAGTTGAAATTTTTTAAAAGCTTTTTTAATACCTTTTAATTTTTTGGTAAACCTAAAATAAAAAGTACTTTTAAATGTAAACGCGTGCAGTGAGTCCATCTTATTGGCAGAAGCATTTAACAAATTAATAAAGGTTAATTTCTACAGCATTCAAGAAAGACGAAAACACAGACAGACAATGAACAGGATGGACTCTGTGCTCCCAGTAGTTTTCTTCTTGTGAATGAGCAACGTAGACAACATTCTCCCCATGCGCCAGATACTAGAAGCAAGAAGAATAACAGCTCAGTCTCTTTTCCAAGGCCGGCAAACACCCAAATTTTGCTTTGGTTAGAACCCTTATCTGACTGAAACTAGTAGAGGACTTTCGTCACCGAAAAGAAACGCAACGAGACCCCACTCCTTTGACAAAAATGCCTCGAGAAATTCAAGGGTGAGTGTGCCCTCCTGCTTCGAATTCTTATTTGTGTCAGCCTTGGCTCGCAGGTTGCTTCGCATTCACAAGAGCTGCAGTGGGCGGATAGATGCTTATTATGATTTTTTCTAGAGAACACTCGTGTTCTCTTGTTCATTAATCAACACATCGGGCGGATTTGCTGATGAAAACTTTACCACATGAAAACGGGTTTCATATATGAACCCAGTGACACATCTGACAGAATGCTTTGGCTGATTATTGGAGCAGTAGTTGGTGATTTTTTATGTGTTCATCGCTCTAGCGCACATGGGAGCCAATATTTGAGGTAAGGTTGTGGTAAAAACCTTTCGGACTCTATATTTGTTGGCCACCTTCTTCAAGTTATGCAGTGTATGGCATAATGTGGGTCTTGTCGTGACCCCCTCAGTGCGGCTTCTGAGTTTACAGGGCCGTCTTATCATACGCTGTAGCAGAGATTCTGTAGCCGCCACCGCCCCACCACTGTTTTTTGTTAATCTCTATCAACCGACACAGTTCCCTCGTTATGAAAGCTAGCAAAAAACCTCCGGTATAAGCAGATATTGTCCAACTACAGATTTATTTCCCTCACAGCGCATACGGGTAAACTCTTAGAATATATCATTTTCAAGCGTATAATAGTTTAGTGTTCATAGAGTCTAGCAATGTGTTGTGTAACCTCCAGGATGTCTCTCGTTGTGGATTCAGAACCATTGCACAATTAGCATATTTCCGTCATGGTATTTCTAGTCCTGTTTATATTGGTGAGCAGGAATTGACTGCATATTTATAGACTCACCGAAGGTATTTAACGCTGTCACTCATTGCAAACGCTTGAAAAAAACCCAAACTTTCTTAAGTGGATCGGTAATTTCGTTTCGCAACTCTCACAATAAGTATTTTGCAATAGCACTAGACCACCGCTCAATGACACTTTATCAGGCGGAATATAGGGTTTGCTTCTGGGTTCCCCATTTTCTTGTTATAGATCAATGGTCTAGATCTTTTAGTATTGAAATATAGGCCTGGAAGCTGACGATAGCGTGCTTTATTATAGAATTAAATCACTGCAATGCCATGGGCCTCTTAAAAACCTTTTTCAGACTTCTGTGAGTGCTGCGTTGCATAGCAAATGAGCATTAATTTCTCCAAAAAGGTTTTCACATCATTCTCCAGGTCCACGTATAATTCTTTGTTGACATATTCGTTCTAAGGCAGCTGACTAAACAGACCTGGGATACTGATTTTGTTTATTTGGTTCATTGGGGTTTAACGTCCCAAAGCAACTCAGGCTATGAGGGACGCCGTAGTGAAGGGCCCCGGAAATTTCGACCACCTGGGGTTCTTTAACGTGCACTGACATCGCACAGTACACGGGCATTTAGAATTTCGCCTCCATCGAAATTCGGCCGCCGCGGCCGGGATCGAACCCGCGTCTTTCGGGCCAGCGACCTGGGATACTGATATTTCGGCCTTACGTTGACGCAGTAAATGTTATGGTCGAACACAACGATGTGATTTCTGACAAAGCTTATCAAAGGCATACCTGCAGCGCACTTTGTGTGTTGGGCCACTAGATAACAAGTTACTTACATAAAAACCCTGATCTATCCTGATCTATCGTGTTAGAATATAATCCGTGAGTTCGCTGCTCGACAGGACAGGTGTGCATCCATTGCCTGAGCACAAAAAAAATTCTTAAAATTCTGTATTAGCTTTATAGTAAAAACTTATAATTGGATTCAAAATTTTTTGTGCGACCTCTTTGACGAGTGTCGTCCAGTAGCTATCATCTTCATGCCATTCTGTCTTACACACCATGAGTTGACCGATTAAAATATCGATGCATCATTCGAACTGTTGTTAAATGGAACAGCCGTGATGCCCAGGTGCGCGCGGGGTGCCAGCGAGCAGAAAATTTCTAGATGAGGTTGGAATTTTTTTTCATGCAGTGTTTTTGTAGTGTTCATATCGCCCCTCTGCACCAGCCCGCAAAGACCGAAGAATGTTGAAAATAAAGCAAGAAAAAAATAAAAAAGGTACCCACTGAATTCAGAAGTATCCTACTGCATTTCAGGTTTTAGGGTAATCCAAGGGCTACACGGATTAATCTGTCAGTTTTATTGCAGTATATTAATCTCTCTTCATGGTACCTTTTGCCCATCACTTGCAGCATTGGCAGCCGTGGACACTGTAGCACTAATCACTCGAAAAGACGAAATTTGTCATTGTTTTTCAAGCGAAGACATTTGGCTCTTCTCTTAGGAATGTTTGTCGCACTCAGTCTATCACTATCCGGCAACACTCACTCTTTCCTAATTCATGCCAACAAAGAGGGTGTTTTATTAAAATTATTTATAATTCTGGTTCGCACATCAATTTTTCTTCTTGTTGCACCGGTCGCAAATGCCATACCTCTCGCATTTCTTGTTTGCTTTCGGACTTTGCCTGCACAAGAATACTATAAAATGAGGACATCTTGAGCTTGCACTGTGCTTTACCACCTGGTTAAAAAGGAGACATAAAAGGCAGTCTGAAGTGTTGCTACGCTGTTGCACTTCGAGCAGGACATAGAGGAAAGTTCTTTTGAAGTTTAACGGCAGAGTCGACTACAGGAAGTCTATTTATTGACACAACCTGCGCTAAACAGATTCGTACTGTTGTTGGGTTGCTTTTTTTCGCGTTTTCTGAGTGTATGGCCGTGAGAAAGATTGCAAAATATCGCATTTTCCAGGCGCTGGGACTTCACCTTGTCAAAGAACGCTAAGCGCACTCCAGTCACTCCTTCCGGAGGCCAGTAATAAACACTTGTCATGTTTACCTCCTCTCTCGCTTGCCTAGCTGCGGAACTTGTAATTTCAAGAAAGGCCTCGCTTCACGAGGAGCACGACATAAAATTGCGGGGGACACGTCTGCGCAGACGAAGTGCCCTTGTTTCGTCAGAGTTCTTCCTTCTCGACCGAAGTGCGCGCAGACCTCTCCCAGTGCGTCCCAGGCGTATTACAGACTCGAATTGATCCTACAGGTTTCTCGTTACAATTCTCTGCCCCTGGCCTTCTCAGCTTACGTTCCTGAAGCTTTTGTCTGTCGGCCAAGGCAGCAGTCTTGCCTTGACAGCCTATTCCTACAAGAGTGGATCACTCGCGATCACTCTGGAGACACTGTAATTACTTCCTCAACAATCTTGCCTGCCGGGTATCAATTACGTAAAGTGTTTGTATTGGCTCCGCTTTGTTCCCTCGTCGACAAGCGACGGGGATGGAGAGGCACCGATGTGACCCACAAGGAACGATGGGAGTTTGGCTTCAGTTCAGTTTCATTCCATTTATGTACAGCGTGATCCACTCTTAGCGTCAACACGCTAGTGTGTGGCTGTTCTCTTCGGAGAGCCCGTGCTTCTGTCCCGGTCGCTCATCAAAGCGAAGTGGCAGACGAGGCGAATAACCACCTCCGGGTTCTTCTGAGCGTACACCATTTTTCTTCAATGCGTGGCGAGGACTAACGCGCAGACGCTCCGAAAAACGCTGCCGCATACTCGTATGTTCACCCTAAGGAGTGGATCACCTGTAGAATGGCCTAGTAGATTGGCTATAAAGCCGCGCACACGACTTGCATACCTTCCACCTCCCGTAGAATTTTGCCACGGTGAGGGTGGGCTACAGTAAAACATAAAAAGAAACGCAAGACATGGATTAAGCAATACACACTGTAGTGACAACTCACCACTGCAATCAATGTGCAGTTTATAAAAAAAAAAAACAAAGAATAGGTTGCTTGATCGCATTGGCGGATCATTATTTATTTTTTGATATAGTGAAACGGGCTTTATTCCTAGGTGAAGATTTTGTGTGAAGGCCGGGTAGAGCAGGAAAAGGACAGGTCCGCGCCCAAGACAGTTGCGCATTAGTCTCTAGCCAAGCATCGATGAGGTTGTTCGTTTAATAGAAGACTTCGGTTGACTGTCAGGAGCTTGGAATAATCGTTCTTAGTGTTGTGATCTCTGGTTTGGTATGTGGGGAACGACACCTGCCGAATATGCTGGTACACAATGGACACGTCTGCTACCAGAGTACCTTGGCGTTTCTTTTAGTGTCTATAAGCACAGTGCACATTAATGGAAAGACTGCGTGGAAACTCTTCAGCGCTATGCTCAGACTTATGTACCCAATGGTCTCTGAATTTTTGCGACCGCGTGCAATTTATTTCTAGCCACTAAAATGTATTATGTGCTGCAAAGTATTCATCGCACAAGTATTTATATCCAGCGTTTCCACAGAGTTTTCGCAAGTTTTTGTGGGATTCGTCTTTTGAATCCGTGCGGCGTGATAACCTTTTTCGGCCTGTGAGCGCTGGCGGCCTTCTTTAACCCGCCCGTATGTCCGACAGATAGTTTCACGTTTCGTGTTTTTCCGGGACACTATGCACTCAATAGTGCATGCATTCTTGAAAGTAAATTTATTTCATGCTTTACCAAGCATCATTGTGTCTTCTAATGTTTCTCATCGTCCGTGTTTGTGGGGAGTCATGCATGAGGCGTATTTGTCTCTTATTTTCCTACTTGTTCTTTTTTCCCCTGAGTTCTTTTATTTCAGTGTCGAGGAAACGATTGTACAAGGACTTAACCGTGATAACCTTTTTCGGCCTGTGAGCGCTGGCGGCCTTCTTTAACCCGCTCGTATGTCTGACAGATAGTTTCACGTTTCGTGTTTTTCCGGGACACTATGCACTCTATAGCGAATGCATTATTGAAAGTAAATTTATTTCATGCTTTACCAAGCATCATTGTGTCTTCTAATGTTTCTCATCGTCCGTGTTTGTGGGGAGTCATGCATGAGGCGTATTTGTCTCTTATTTTCCTACTTGTTCTTTTTTCCCCTGAGTTCTTTTATTTCAGTGTCGAGGAAACGATTGTACAAGGACTTAACCGTGATAACCTTTTTCGGCCTGTGAGCGCTGGCGGCCTTCTTTAACCCGCTCGTATGTCTGACAGATAGTTTCACGTTTCGTGTTTTTCCGGGACACTATGCACTCTATAGCGAATGCATTATTGAAAGTAAATTTATTTCATGCTTTACAAAGCATTATTGTGTCTTCTAATGTTTCTCATCGTCCGTGTTTGTGGGGAGTCACGCATGAGGCGTATTTGTCTCTTATTTTCCTACATGTTCTTTTTTCCCCTGAGTTCCCTTTTTTCAGTGTCGAGGAAGCGATTGTACAAGGACTTAATCTTTATGCTCTTTCCTCCGCCAGTGAATCGCTCTGTGTATTTTGGTTTACCGGGACATGACGTACTCAAGAGAGTACGTAAAAGGCCTCTCTCATCATGTGCAAAACATTTTTCTTTAAGCAACACACTGAGACATCACCAGTTAAAACATATGGCTATAGAAAATGGGTATCTTCGTGTCTACTTTGAACTGTCGCCATTGTGATGCTCCTGAAATGATTGAGCATTGTTTTATTAATTGTAAAGATGAAATACTCTTCTAACCCGCCGCGGTGGCTCAGTGGCTACGGCGCTCGGCTGCTGGCCCGAAAGACGCGGGTTCGATCCCGGCCGCGGCGGCTGAATTTCTTGAAGGCGAAATTCTAGAGGCCCGTGTGCTGTGCGATGTCAGTGCACGTTAAAGAACCCCAGGTGGTCGAAATTTCCGGAGCCCTTCACTACGGCGTCTCTCATAGCCTCAGTCGCTTTGGGATGTTAAACCCCAATAAACCAAACCGAAATACTCTTCTGGGACATCATGGAACGGACACTGAAAAAAAAAAGAACTCACTTGACGCCGCATTCTATAAGATATCTCACTGCGCTACCATTTGTTGAGGAATCCTTAGATATGAATGAAGCCAACAGCCACAGAAACCAAGGGGCACAGGGGATTTTTTTTAATTTATTTATTTATTTTGTGGTGTTGATCAATTTAGAATATTACTGAACATGTTATCGCTTAAAGCTAATTGATTAGAAAAGCAGAAGAAAAAACAACCACTGCCGCCGGTGGGATCCGAACCCACGACCTCCGAATTACGCGTCCGGTGCTCTACCTCTGAGCTACGGCGACGGCTGTCAAATCTTCTGCTCTCGGGGGTATTTATGTTTACAAGTAACCTAACCTTGAGAGTGTTCATCAGCGCCACCCGCGTTCATAAGCGGCCTTGGTTTCTGTGGCTGTTGGCTTCATTCATATTTATAACGAGCCCCTCATTCCACTTCCCTTGTTTGCTTAATTGCTTAGCGAGGGCCTCGGTTCTGGCAGCCTTGACTCCATAGGAAGCATAAGAGGGTTCTCACGCAGCTTCCGCCCTCTCCGTTCGATGACGTTCCACGTCACTACCTGCGGTAACTCAGGACGTTCTACGTCCGCCGCTTATGAACGCGGGTGGCGCTGATGAACACTCTCAAGGTTAGGTTACTTGTAAACATAAATACCCCCGAGAGCAGAAGATTTGACAGCCGTCGCCGTAGCTCAGAGGTAGAGCACCGGACGCGTAATTCGGAGGTCGTGGGTTCGGATCCCACCGGCGGCAGTGGTTGGTTTTTCTTCTGCTTTTCTAATCAATTAGCTTTAAGCGATAACATGTTCAGTAATATTCTAAATTGATCAACACCACAAAATAAATAAATAAATTAAAAAAATCCCCTGTGCCCCTTGGTTTCTGTGGCTGTTGGCTTCATTCATATTTATAACGAGCCCCTCATTCCACTTCCCTTGTTTGCTTAATCCTTAGATATGTTTTTTTTAACTGGATTACACAGAGTGTGAAAAACACGCATGATGAACCAACGTTGTGAATCTGTTGTTTTTGCTAAAGACCATTTCTGCAGGATGATTTTACGCCTAAAGGAATTGTATGCCCAGAGCAAGTTTGAACCGGAGTGGCACTCACTCTTAGTGCTGTGTTGTTCATTGCTTTTTTTCTAGTTCTTTATTGCTTACGTGTGTCGTATTATGATCTCTTAGCTATGTACTCTGAATAAACTCTTTTCTCGTTCTTCGATGCTGATGTTTGTTGATTTGCTACTGTTTTCTTAATGTTTGTAGATAGCTCATATACATAAAAGATCGCATCATTGTAATGAATACCATGTTGAAAAAAAAAAAAAGCCTTCGCAGCGTGTTCTGGGCGTACTCGTTGCGCAGTCTGAAAGACCTAGGTTCGATTCCTAGTATCTCTACAATTTCGAGGTTATCGTGTTATAATGTAGGCAACGTCGACAACGCCGACAGCGCCAACAACGCCGGCTATTCTGCGACACGGGCTCCTTAACGTCAAGTACAGTACCTTACAACACTGCAATATTCAAAATTTTCCCACCCCCGCACCCGAGGCTGAGTCGAGCGGAGGCGGTACTACTGAGACAGCTCCAGACCGGATCGCTACCAAGCCCGGGACTGATGCATCGCATGTACCCCGAGACCTACCCGACCGATACGTGTAGAGTCTGCCGGAGGGAGCCGGCAGATCAGACGCACATCTTGTGGGACTGCATCAGAAATCCAAAAGAAGCAAGATCAGGAACAATCCCGCCGCGGCTGGAGACAGCAGCGAAGAGCAACGACCATGACCAACAGCTATGGGCCGTCCAGCAGGTCCTCGGGGCGCTCGAAAGGCAGGGACCCAGCGAGCCGGCAACGGCGAGCGGAGACCCGCGCCGAGTAACGGCAGCCTCGTAGACGACGTAGGCCCTCGTCGGGGCGCGCGAGCGCCCAACTGCAGGCACAAATAAAGTTTACTCCAATCCAATCCAATCGTGCGATAAATCTAGACTTGCTCATATTGATTATCAACCTTACATTCATAATGGAGTGTTACCTTGCATGTGCTAAGTAAGAAACATTTGTTATTGATTTCAGCTCATTTTTTGCGATAGTAAAGCCTCACGAGTATTAATTTGTGTCGTTGTGCCCCAAACAAATTAGAATACTTAGCGTGGGATTCAAATGAATTGTGGAAGATTGCAATTTTCATTTTGGAAGATAACAACCGTTTTAACTATTTGCCGTCTCGGTGGCTCATTGTTTATGGCACTCGGCTGCTGAACCGAAAGGCACGGTTCTGATCCCGGCCGCGACTTCGCATTTCGATGAGAGCGAAATGCTGGAGTCCCATGTAGCAACGTTAGTGCGCGTTAAAGAACTCCAGGTGGTCAAAATTTTCCGAAGCCCTACAATACTTAGTCTGTTATAGCCAGATTTGCTGTGGGACGTTTAGCCTCCTTAAAATATAAACCATTTTAACCGTCGTTGTATGCTAGAAACGAGAGCAAGTTTACCGTCTAATTTCTCAAAATTTGAACCCATAACATAATTTCGTTATGAATGCTAAGTCTCTTTAGAACATTAGTTGTATTTATTTTGCCTCCCAAGTGAAAATCTGTATCTGTAGAGCATTATACATTTTACGCTGCAAAAAATATTGCCTTTGTTTTGAATGATTTTATTGCTAAAGAGTTTTTTTTAGATCTGGAAACCGTTTGGAGCTTTTGACTATATCGTTGCCGTTGCTACCTGACAGAAAGAAAGTTGTGTCGTCAATATTATTTGCACATTCAGTTTGGGAAT
This sequence comes from Amblyomma mixtum, assembly GCF_055824585.1. NCBI lineage: Eukaryota > Metazoa > Arthropoda > Arachnida > Ixodida > Ixodidae > Amblyomma > Amblyomma mixtum. The sequence continues at coordinate 290,698,052 of NC_143012.1, read as the reverse complement.
AAATATGAGTAATTCATTATTATATTAATTGAATATGAAAGGACCGAGAGTACTTCCTTCTGATACATAGGGGTTTATTTCATTATCGCGACCACTAGACCGAGTTTCAGATATCAAATTTTTAGGCATCCGGTTTCACGAAAACCTTCGCTGGACCTTTCATGTTCAATTTATTAAACGAAATATTGCGCAATGCATTGGTGTGCTTAATAGGTTCCGTCTACTGTTACCTCGTTATTTACGACGTGAGCTGTACTTCAATATCGTTCACTCGCGGCTTCATTACTGTGTGCTTGTATGGGGCACTACTGGTAGGTCAAACATGGAAAGCCTATATTTATTACAGAAGAAAGGTGTCCGCTTCATTGAAAACTTATCGGCACGTGACTCAACATCGTTATATTTTATGCAAAATAGAATCTTACACATTGAATCCTTGTGTAAGTTGCATTTGTCTGAGACTGCCTTTTTAGATTTTAAAAGCGATCCACAACTATTCATATCGAAGCATAGGAAGCATGAGCCGCATTACGAATTTAGGAAAACGGCTTTTATAAAATCTAAATGCAGGACTAATTATGGAAAGCAATTATCCAGTTGGCTTATTCCGAACCTTCTGAATCTTCATCCTGATTTGTTGGGCCTCATGGAAAACTGCTCTTCTCTGCATGCTTTCTGAAAGCAGGCAAATAATTTTTCTTTACTTGCCTATAAACCCGTCTATGTTTGTAGAAACTGCGGTGCCAGTATATTTACTGTTATGTTCCAGGCGCTCCCTTTCATTCCGGTTATCTTTGTTTGTTTTGTCAAGGGAACACATTGGTGATTATTCTCTTTACTCAGTTAATTTGACTTGTAGCAAGGGTGCGCTTTTCCAGTCTAGTTGTATGTGGAATCACACGGTATTCCTGTAGAATTTTGTTGTAATGTTTTTTTTTCTTTTTTTTAGGGGTGTGTTTTTTGCTGTCATACGATATTCTTGCAGAATTTTGCGGAATTGCCTTTCATGTCCACACTGGGCTGTATGAATGCAGTTTGCTTAGGGCCCAGTCAGGTGACCTCCTGTGTCACCTTTAGCCCTCTTCACCTAGACAATTGTATTTTGTCTAAATTTCGGTAAATTCAAATTTCAAATTTCAAATAAGTTGATCTATGATTACCTATGGAAGCACATTGATGTCGCCAAGTTAAATAGCTGATGATTAAGGTTAGTAGTTTGTCTCGAACACCCTGTGCAGAAAGTTTCAAAGACTTTCATTATTCCTCGTGCGGGGTGATTTGTACAGATTTAAGTATATTCTTCGGGTTAGTCTTTTACCGTCGAGGTCAGTTATAATTACTTCTTTTTGCTAAGGAGAGCCCTTTCAATAAAGGATATGGGTCTCAATCTAAACTGTCCAGCTGTTAACCCCGTTATATTTGCAGAGAAAATGCAAAAGTCGCAAATGTGAAATTTTTTCCAAGCCCTTAGAAAACATAGACACCGGTCTATAGCTGCTGAGATTGGTTTTGGAAATACGGAAGAACTAGATTTGTTATTTTAATATCTCAGGAGAAAATGCAAGTATTAAGAATAAATTTATAGATGTAGTTAAAATCACGCAAATAATGTTCAATATGTACTTAACATGACTCGTTTCATCCCAAGGCGTCTTCCCTGCTTGTAATGTTCATAGTTTTAAATATTCAAATTTCTTTGATTAAAGGACTCCGGAAATTTCGACCACCTGGGTTTCTTTAACGTGCACTGACATCGCATAGTGCATGAGCCTATAGCGCCCGGCGACGCTATAAAGCGCCGGCGCTAAGATCGGCGTCACAGCGCGCGCTAGAAAGAGAATAAAGATGGACCGCGCGTGCTCGGGGCGCACGCCCGGCACGGGCAGTTCGGAACGAGAAGCCTGCCACGCTGGTCGTCTCTCTGTGGTGCTCCGCTGCGACCCTGCAAATCCTCAACAGTGGTGACTCCGGCCTAAGACATGACCGACCCCAGCAACCTACCGCCCTCAGGCGGTCTTCCGCCTGACGCTACCTTGCGCCCACGGGACGTCGCAGCTCTCCAGCTCCGCCTACCAACATTCTGGCCCAAGTGTCCGCAGACCTGGTTCGCCCAAGTGGAAGCCGTCTTCCATCTGCACCACGTCACTTCGGAGGCATCTCGGTTTCGTCATTTGCTTTCCAACCTGCCTTCGGAGGTGGCTCAAGAGGTAGCGGACATCATCGCTGCACCCTTGGGCGATACCCCGTACCAGCGACTAAAGCAGGGCATCCTGGACCGCACCACGGCGTCCGAGAGTGCGCGCCTCCAGCAGCTGCTCACCTACGAAGAGCTTGGAGACCGCCGCCCCTCCCAGTTACTCAATAGTATGCGGCAGCTCCTGGGCGAAACCAATGCAGACCCGAATGGCGCACTGTTGCGGCAGCTCTTCCTGCAACGCTTGCCGCAGTCGACCCGCATCGTCTTGGCTGCTGCGGGCGACTTGACCCTTGACCGCCTCGCCCAGCTCGCTGATCGAGTCCACAACGCGACTTCTCCTTCCGTCGCCGCCCTCTCTTCTCCACCGGAGACCGCCGTCATTTCACGGTTAGAGGCCTGGATCGATCAGCTGGTCGCTTCTATCGATGCTCTTCGGACGTCCTCTCATGCCCCGCACGGTTTATCCTCAACACCTCGCCGCCGTTCGTCTTCCCCGAGTGGTCCGCACTCGTCCAGTCCTCGCCGTCCGTGTCTCTGCTGGTATCACCGAACTTTCCAGCACAACGCTCGCCGCTGCACTCCACCATGCAACTGGTCGGGAAACGCGCAGCGAGATCACTGACGGCGGCGTGTGACCTCGCTCTTCAACCTGGCCGCCTTTTCGTCGTCATGGATCGCATTTCTGGCCTGCGCTTCCTCATCGACACTGGTGCCGAAGTCAGCGTACTGCCGGCCTCCAAAGCAGACCGTGCTTCCAAGTCACATGGACCTACTCTTCGTGCGGCCAACTCAACCTCCATCGCAACGTATGGTCTCCGATCCCTCACTCTGGACATTGGCCTACGGCGCACGTTTCGATGGGTCTTCATCGTCGCCGATGTACATCAGCCTATCCTCGGTTCAGACTTCCTGACGCATTTTGATCTGGACGTCAGCATGCGTCACCATCGTCTCATCGACAGCAAGACGCGCCTTTCCATCACTGGCGTTATATCAGCTGTCGCTTCCACTGGAATCCGAACTCTGCTTCCGTCATGCCCGTATGCTCAAGTCCTCGCAGACTTTCCCGAGGTCACGAAGCCTTGTAATCTACATCAGCCACCCAAGCACGGTATCACCCACCACATTGTCACGCGTGGTCCACCTGTCGCAGCTCGCCCGCGCCGCCTCTTCGGTGAGCGTCTGGCTATTGCAAAACGGGAATTCGACCACATGCTCCAGTTGGGTATTATTCGCCCTTCATCCAGTAGTTGGGCCTCACCACTCCATCTGGTGCCCAAGAAAGAACCGGGTGACTGGCGTCCGTGTGGCGACTACCGGGCTCTCAACGCTCACACGGTCCACGACAGCTATCCCCTTCCACACATCCAAGACTTCACTGGACATCTGGATGGCTGCAAGATCTTTAGTAAAGTGGACCTTGTCAAGGCGTACCACCAAATCCCTGTTGAGCCGGCCGATATTCCGAAGACGACCATCACTACACCCTTCGGACTGTTTGAGTACGCGCGCATGCCTTTTGGGCTACGCAACGCAGCTCAAACTTTCCAAAGATTCATCGCTGAAGTGACGCGTGGTCTCCCGACGGTATTCGCCTACATCGATGACATCCTCGTCGCGAGTCGTACTCCACAGGACCACGAGCGTCACCTCCGGGAACTCTTTCAACGCCTCCAAGAGTTTGGCTTGGTCGTCAATGCCCAGAAATGTGTCTTCGGCTCTTCTGAGCTCGAGTTCTTGGGCCACCACATCTCGGCGCTGGGAATTCGTCCATTGCCTTCTCACGTGCAGGCCGTTAAGGACTTCCCAGCACCAACTACCCTACGCAAGCTCCGTGAGTTCCTGGGCCTAGTGAATTTTTCACGGCGCTTTATCCCCCACTGCGCCGAGCTTCTTCACCCCTTGACTGACCTTCTCCGCACCACGAAGTCCTCATCCTCTGCGATTTCCTGGTCTCCCGAAGCTCAGGCCGCTTTCACGGCTGCCAAACAAGCCCTCGCCGATTCAGTCGTCCTCATCCACCCTAGGACTTCCGCGCCCACTCGCATCATGGTGGATGCTTCCAGCGTGGCCATTGGCGCGGTGCTCCAGCAGAAGATTGACTCCGAGTGGCACCCACTGGGTTTCTTCTCTCGGAAGCTCCAGCCTCCTCAGACTCGCTACAGCGTATTTGGCCGTGAGCTGCTTGCTATCTACTCCACCATCCAGCACTATCGCCACTTCTTGGAGGGCCGGCCTTTTTACGTTCTCACGGACCATAAGCCTCTGGTGTATGTGTTCCGTACGAACTCTTCGAAGTACGTCGCCCGTGAACTTCGTCAGCTGGCCTACATATCGGAGTTCACAACCGATATTCGACATATCAAAGGCACCGACAACGAGGCAGCTGATGCACTTTCACGCATTTCCACCATCGGCGTGTCTCCACCTGCTGTGGACTGGCCCTCCCTGGCGCGGGCACAGCTTGAAGACCCTGAGCTGCACGCCCTGCGTGACCACCCTCGAGCACTCCGTCTGCAGCTCGTGCCTCATCCGTTTGTGCCCGGATCACTCTGGTGCGACATATCATCGCCTCTACCGCGACCGTTCATCCCGGAGGCCTTTCGTCGTGCCATTTTCCATTCCCTTCACGACATCTGCCATCCTAGCATTCGGGCCACGCAGCGCCTCGTTACCCAGCGGTACGTCTGGCCGAACATTAACACCGACGTTCGCCAGTGGGCCCGCTCGTGCCTTGCTTGCCAGTCCACCAAAGTGACACGCCATACCAAGACTCCCCCTCAGTCTTTCCTGCCGCCTGGATCACGCTTTGACCATATTCATATCGACCTGGTTGGACCGCTTCCCCCTTCTCAGGGCTACAAGTATATTCTGACGATGGTCGACCGCTTCACCCGTTGGCCCGAAGCCGTGCCCATTCCGGACATTACTGCGGAAACAGTTGCCAGAGCCTTCGTTTCGACGTGGGTTTCCCGCTTCGGCTGCCCCGGCATTGTTACCACGGATCGCGGCCGCCAGTTCGAATGCGCCCTCTTCACTTCGCTCACCCGGCTACTCGGCACTAAACACTGCCGCACCACATCGTACCATCCCTGTGCCAACGGCATGGTCGAGCGGTTCCATCGCCAGCTCAAGGCTGCCCTTACTGCGCGCCTGGATCGCGAGCACTGGGTAGATCACCTCCCTATGGTGCTCCTAGGCCTTCGCGCCGTCCTGCGTCGTGACCTTGGCTGTTCGGCGGCCGAACTCGTCTTCGGTACCTCCCTGCGGCTTCCCGGAGACTTGTTCGTACCTTCGGCTCCCTCGTCCCAACCCCTGCAATACCTTCACCGCCTACAGGACTGTCTCCAGCACCTGCGCCCAGTGCCGCCTCGCTCAACTGCCCATCAAGTCTTTGTGCACCCGGACCTTGCTTCCTCGACGCACGTTTTTCTCAGGCGTGACGCTGTAAAGGCGCCTCTTACCCCTTCATACGATGGCCCGTACCGCGTCCTCACCCGGACGACAAAGTCAGCGACAATCCTGCTTGATGGTCGTCAAGAGGTCGTCTCCCTCGACCGACTCAAACCAGCGTACCTCGAGACACCTCCCCAGGAGCTCCCCTCAGATGTTGCCGGCCCACCTGCAGACCTGCTTGCCGCTGTGGCTAATCCATCTCTGCCCCGTCGGCGCGTACATTTCGCCGTTCCGTCTAGGCGGGGGGCCCTATAGCGCCCGGCGACGCTATAAAGCGCCGGCGCTAAGATCGGCGTCACAGCGCGCGCTAGAAAGAGAATAAAGATGGACCGCGCGTGCTCGGGGCGCACGCCCGGCACGGGCAGTTCGGAACGAGAAGCCTGCCACGCTGGTCGTCTCTCTGTGGTGCTCCGCTGCGACCCTGCAAATCCTCAACAAGCCTCTACAATTTCGCCTCCATCCAAATTCGACCGCCGCGACCAGAATCGCACCCGCGTCTTTCGGGTCAGCAGCCGAGCGCCTTAACCACTGAGCCACCGCGGCGGCTTCACATGGGAAGGGATAAGAAGTACGACAACTGTCGAGGTATACAAAGAATCAAAGCAGGGCTCTATTCTGTGACCGCTGTTGTTTGTTGTTTATATGATACATACAAAAAGAAGGCTACAAGAAAGCAATCTAGTTCATAATCTGTCTCACAGATTAGCCGGAAAGGTCGTAGAGCAAAGGTTCCCAGGTTTAATGTACGCGGGTGATATCGTGTTGTTTGCGAAGATTTGAAGACTCTGGCAAATTCTGGGCAAGCAGCTTTGCAAGTTCTCCATATATGGCGCTCCGTCAGAGTTCAAAGGTTGAGGCTAAACATATACCTCGGGTTTTTTAGTTTTAGTGCGTGAAGTAGCGCTTGCGCGCTAAAAAACCGAGCAGTGGTGGCCACCACCACAATCCCGTTTCAAAAGGGACTCTCCATCCATTTATCCATCCGTCCGTCCGTCCGTCCGTCCGTCCGTCCGTCCGTCCGTCCGTCCGTCCGTCCGTCCGTCCGTCCGTCCGTCCGTCCGTCCGTCCGTCAACGAATGAGCTGACAACGAATTTTCGAGACACGGGGTGCGAAGTAATCATAACAGCCTCGAACAGCGTAGAATCGATTCCGCATTAGTGAGAGGCTGTCACCACTACATGGCAATATTTTGAAAGATGGAACCATTATCTCTCCTTTTGAAGTCACATAATTCTTTTTGTTGATCTTAGCCAAAAAGCCGGCCGCGGAGGTTGAATTTCTTTGGAGGAGAAATTCTAGAGGCGCGTGTACCCTGCGATGTCAGTGCACGTTAAAGAACCCCATGTGGTCGAAATTTCCGGAGCCTTTTACTACAGCGTCCCTCATAGCCTGAGTCGCTTTGGGACGTTAAACCCCATAAAACCAAACCAATCTTTTTGTTGGTTCAAATCTGTGTATCTGGCCGCCTGCTGTCTTATCTGCCTAACATGTTTCTGTTTGGTGAACGATGTGCAGTTAATTAATAAACTGCCAATGAAACTAACATCCTGCAGCTAGAATTTTCAAACGGCAGGCCTTTCCGATTTTTTTAGAAAGTGTATACCTTAATTTAATTTCATTAACTTTAATAGCGACCAACATATTAAAAACATATATAAACCAGCGCGACATTACCTGAATGAGTGCAGTTAGTGTGCGTTATACTGCGAACTTGTACCGGAACGAAGTGATGTTCGCATGACGAAGGCCGATGTTCTGCAGACATGAGCTCGGTAAATCTTACCTGTTACATCGTTGACGTAAACTGCTCGTGGAAATTCGATCGCTTGTAGATGAGAGCACAGAAAGTTCGCTACATGTGTACATGTAAAACGAAAACAGAAGAGTACAGGCTTCGTGAAGTTATAACGCTAGGTAAACAGAAGCGATGCATATTATCAGCTTCCTTATTATCGGGCCGTACAAGAACTTGTAATTCATCAAGCTGTTCGTTATTACCCGAGAAGAGAGATCTGGCCAGGCCCCTCAATATCCGCTAATAACAGCGCCTCTATAGCAATATCGACCAGTACTGGAGCCCGAAATATGGCTTCATTCTTTCTTGCCCTGCCATATTACACCGATTCTCTGATGATCTGAGCTTATTGCTGGAGCCATTCTATGTTCGCGTATAGAGTCACATCAGGGACATTTCTGCCAGGCTTCAGGACTCATTGACCGCTACAAATTTCCTTCCCCTCCCTGCTCATTGTCGCCGACGTCTGGATCGTCAGCCTGCTAGAATGATCCTTTGTGTCGAGTCTCAGAGGAGGCTGTCAAGGCGATCCGTGTAAGGCTCGAGAGGTGGATGCCAGTGCCAGAAGCCTTCGGCGATCAATGAACTTCGATTTGTCGAAAAACTTCGTAGCGAAACGTCATTGGTCTTGCGCCAATCGAAGCATCGATCGAGGATGGGTTTCCTTATCACTTGGGTGTCAGGCGCTGTTGCACGCCGAGAATGACTTCGACGCGTCTTGAACTGCGTTGAGCTCATGCTGGGTTGTTCGGGAACTTTTTTGTGACTGGAGTTTTGTTCTCTTTTCGAAACGCTCGTGCGGATTCATTTTCTTTTCGGATAGCGTACCTCCAAGAGGAATCGGAACTTCCTTGCGGAATCAAAGAGCTTTCAGAATTGTGCTTTTGAAGGAGAAGATGAGAGACCGTGAAGTACATCAGAGCTGCGTGCGAGCGCAGGAACCGCGTCTAAGCGCGTCCCGAGAGGATAGGATTTTATCACTATCAAGAGCATCGACTCGGTATCTAGCCGTTGTGCATTTATGCTATGCTGAGTACCTTGTTTAGCTACACCTAGCGCCTCACACAAATGTAGATCGTCTCGTCATCAGTAGGTCCTGAAGACTAAGAAACCTGATCAGATATTGGTATTTTGTTTTCCCATGTAGGCACTTTCTCATCTTAAGGCCTGGCTACGCATAGCCTGCGGAAGTCAGAGGTCAGACGGCGCCGCCCTTGCCTGGAAACGAATAGAAAATACATTTACTACTGCGAGAGAGAGAAAGGAATTTTAATGAGGGAAAGGTGGAGAGGTCGGCCGGTGGTAACATGGCCCTGGCCTGCTACTCTACACAGGGGAAAGGGAAGAGGAGGAAAAGGAAAGTGCGAATGAAGGCTGATGATGGCATAATACAATGAGTTTCACGGGTGATGTCTACACACACACACACACACACACACACACACACACACACACACACACACACACACACACACACACACACACACACACACACACACACACACACACACACACACACACACACACACACACACACACACACACACACACACACACACACACACACACACACACACACACACACACACACACACACACACACACACACACACACACACACACACACACACACACACACACACACACACACACACACACACACACACACACACACACGCACGCACGCACGCACGCACACACGCACGCACACACACACACACACACACACACGCCACACTGGCTGGCACTCGCATCGCGGTTAGTAGACGCACATAAAACTCATAAAACTGGTGTCTGCAACACAAACACCGACACATGTCATTGACCATGTAGGTTGTGCACAGGCAGTCACAGACGAGTATCCAGGCCTGTTTGACACAAAAAGTTGAGCAGGGCCTTTATCACACGCCACCAATCAGAACGTCTCGTCCTGGCGCCCAGAAGAGTTTCCTCGGAGAGAGGGCGGTCGATGGTACGTGAATATACATTCCCGTCTTTAGTGATCTACAATAATGTGAACGGACGACGTAGATAATTTTTTGAGATCATCTAAATTGTTTTCATCTAACATGGTGCACATGAAACTCCTTTAATTTTCTACCAAATTTTAGAAGAGTTCTATAATGTCCAAAATATTCGGTACCTCAGAAAAGAGAAAGAAAACTTTAATGCCTTTAGGCATAAAAGGGTAACCAAATTCGTAAAAACTGGAAGAATAGAGCAAATATTGAAAACTGAAGAATTCCGTGGTTTGTAATGAGCATGAGATGGCTTCAATAGCATGAAAGTACCTTTATTCTACTCCAGTCTTCTTCTCGAACATACGCCTGTTGAGGATGGGCCAAGAACCGTGAGGGGCATCATGACTAACAAGCAGGAACTGACTTTGGGAACTAGCGGTAGAAGGAAGAAACATGCGCCGTCTAGCACAGCCATGTGGGTATTATGAAAAAAGGGGCGCGGTATTAAACAACTTAAGAGAATAAACAAGCTCGTTTCTGCCGTGTATCAGCTTCACGACGCTAGCATTGTATTCTCATTGAATGCGATGTACGGTGCGTTACATCGTCATCCTGAACAGCCACGTCTCTTTTTAACCTCCTCTTAAATAGGTTGTATCTTAACGCCCCTTTAAAGCTAATAACTTCTCTTCGGGGTTAAGACGTCACATGTTTGGGGGATAAAGATACGGGAGGAAGAAAAATTAGTTGGTCTTGTCGTACTCGAGCTTTGATCATTTGGCAAGAATCATGTTGATTTTCTAGATCATAACAATGCATTTTTTATATATATGTCACTTTGACGGACGCAAGGTTTGACGGTCAACGCAGTTTGGTATGTCCTGTGCGCTCATTGCAGTTGGAACCTGACCATACGAAAAAAATATCCCATGCCTTACAATCGCATCAAAAAGGTACAAAATCAACTCATGTTGTTTAACAAATCATGGTCTCTTTTGGTTGCTCATGGTGTGTTAAATTGCAAGGTCAGATAACAACCGGCAAAGTTTTAACGAGGCTCACGTTACTGCTTCATGCAGAAAAACAAGGAAAAGTTAAATGGCATTTCACTTGGCTGCATGTTTGACCTCATATGGGAGTTCTTCGAAATGAAAGTATTTGTCAACTAGCCCAATTCGTTCTTCTGTTACATGATAATAATTTAGAAGCTTTAAAAGTAGCTGGTATGACGAGAATAGGGAGTGAGGGAGGCAAATAACTTATTTCTTGCGCTAGAACTGTCCTTTGCATACGCGCGTCTTCGATATCGCACGTGTGTGTACAAATCACATGTATGGGCTGTTTAGGGGAATCATCCAAGGTGTAGTAGGTTTGTATAAAGGAGCAATTACTCATTGGCCTCCACCAAAGCGCATACATACGGCTACAAAGCAAAGCTACACAGCTTGTTCAGAAAATTCACAGTTAAAGAAAAATTCGTCCTTATCCGAGGTTGCCGCTTCACCGGAGCAGTCGCTCTACGAACTGAGCTAACCGAGACGGGAAGCTTATGATAGGGTGAGAGAGAATTGATCAATAACTCGATGTGGGAATAGTGAGTAATTACGTTTCCCAATCAGTAATTACTCCCTTATTACAAATCTACTTCACCTTGGGGGATTCCCTTAAACATTTTACCAACGCTCGCCCTATCATAAGCTTGCCGTCATAAGCGACTGCTCCGGTGAAGCGGTGGTCCCAGGTTCGAACCCTGGACCAACTACAAAGTTTCTGTGGAAGCTGTTTAGCTTTCCTTTGCAGCCGTATGGCTGAGCTTGGGTGGATGCCAATGAGTAATTACTCCCTTATTATGTATGGGCATTGCGCTATGATTTACGAAGAAGGCGGGAATCTGCGAGTAAATTTTTTTCTGGCTGCCTAGTAAGAAATCGCCTTCTTTCTTTCCCCTTCAAGAAGTGTGTGAGTCACCAGCCATACTACTATTTATAACATGTACTGCTGACCTGAGAGACATCGCTGCCCTTTACTTCCGAGTTGCTGCTCTACAAGCTCGAGTATCTTTTCGACACCTAAACAGTGTCAGATGCGGGACTAGGATAAATGTGACAAAGGTAAAGCCAATAAAAACTCAAAGGCTTAGGAAACCTATCAGCGCCTTTGTCATTCTCGGCAATGTGTGTAACCACAGAAGCTTACGGCCCCGATATTGGAGCGCTACTGACAATAGAAAAAAGGTGGAAGCTACAGAAAGGAAACTATTACATGGTTTCCTAGCATGGCGGGAGAGAAATATGTTGGTTTAATGCATAGGGCAATCCCCTTAAAATGCAGTAAATTTTGTAATAAGGAAGGGAGTTGGTTATTGACAGGTTGTACCGGGAGTGTCGAGTTTGCGTCAAGCGTCTCTGTTTTGACCAACCGGTAACTCGTGCAGTCTCGATAATAGGGTCGACCGGACGAGGATAGAGTTAAAGAATGACGTTAAAAAGCGAGCAGTTGCAAGCAGCACAGTTTGTTGCACCTCGCACCTCCTCGTCTCGTTCAGCTTCGCGCTATTGTCAAGATCCGCTTGAAACAAACTTTTATGATGTTGCTTTCTGTGGACAAAGAAGTTACTCGATAAGTACAGCACTTTGTTTCCCTGCATGATGCAACGCGATGTCATGAAAGATTAAGCGCACATCCAGACGAGGACGGTGAGGAAAGACAGGTGATACACGAGCCTTCTTGTGTCATCTGTCCGTCCTTACCATCATCGTCTGGTTGTTTCCCTAAGCTTTCATGACATGCCATAGCAACACACCCAAACTTTAATGTTGGGGAACGTGATGCTCGAAAGAAAAGGACGGCCAGCGTTAGGGTGTGGTCTTAGTGTTTCATAACCAGCAGAAAGCGTGGTTAAGTGAGGTGCAAATGCAAATATGCAATCTTTGAAATGGGCCACCTTTTTCAAAGTAGTAATCAGACGAGTAAGTGCTTAAGTTTATTTATTTTATGGCATTCTCATGGATATAAGTATTCAGAGAATTGTCCTTCTTTACCTCTCCCTTTCACAAGACTGTTCTTGATAACTTTATTTTTTTTTCATTTTTTAGCATGTTTTTGTTTTGCTTTACTGCATAGCAGTTTCAAAGGAAGTCGTCGCCGTGGAAATTATGAAAATTGAATGAACTTCTTGTATTTGCTATTGTTAAGAGGAAGACCACAAAAGAGGAGCAGTGCCACCCTTCAATTCTTCGGCGAGGTATTTTGAATGAATAAAAAATTGCTATCACACTTTTAGGCGTTGCGGCAGGATGGTGCTATGCACTTATAATTACACTGTTCTTGGCCGATGACCGCTTTAACATTCAGTTCAAGGCTCTTCACCTCGCGTAATTTTGTTGTTGTAGGACAAAATAATTACTTCCATTTACTGCGCAGCGAATGCAGTTGTTCACGATATTTCGTGCTTCAGCTGTTGTGTGACCGCCAAAGTGAATAAGCAATGCGGTGAAAGCGTTCCTACGTGAACTGGAGGGGTTACTTCGCCTTCAAGCTTCTCGAGAGTGCATGCACTTTGGTGCGAAGTTGCCAAAATTTTCTGGGCCACAGCACGAGGACAACTCCGCTTTCAAAATTAAAAAAAAAAAACTGATATAGATATTACTTACGTTGGGTTACACGCCTCCCAGTAATTAAGGAGACTAGCAGGAATTCCTAAAAAACTATTCATTTGCTTAACCAGCCTCCTGGTTAGATTGCCGGAGCTGTATTCTGATCGGTTGCACCACTGAACAATGTCACGCTTAAAAAACCGCTCTTCTAACTAAAAAGCATGTCTTAAAAATTGCAGAATGTCTAAGTGGAAACACCCCCTTATAGGCTGACAGAGACATTAACGCTCACAACAAACTTTCCTCGCTCAGAGTAAAGAAACGACGACATGAGACCTCGCTAGGCTCGTCGCCTTTGGCTTTAACGAAACGACGTTGTAGCTGAACGGCCGTGCTACTGGAAAAAGCAGAGAACTGTTTACTCGGGCCGTCATCCAGGCTTTCGCACAGGAGGGCTGAATACATAGGGCAGATAAAAAAACAGAACAAGAGGCCAAATTACGAACACAGCCAATTCAGGCGTGCACGCGGGTACACTGCCAAAGAACTTATTGTATTCACTATGAAGCACGGTTAAAATAGACAGCAGCGCCGACTCTGGAGCACCGCAATACATTCGGCAGGCGCGATTTTGCTACCCGAACACCCGGCGCGCACGCAACGCAAAGCACTGTGCTGTACTCTCTCTCTCTCTCTCTCTCTCTCTCGCGTACATGCTTTTCCCCTTTCGCTATTCTCCTTGCAGAAATAACCGCACCGACGAGCTACCTGTCACCAGCCGTGGTGGCTCAGCGTTTATCGTGCTAGGCTGCTGACGCGAAAGATGCGAGTACGATCCCGGCCACGACGCTGGCATTTAGATGGAATACTAGAGGCCAGTGTACTCTGCAATGTCAGTGCACGTTTAAGCTCAGGCGGTTGAAATTATCCATAGCCTTCCGCTACGCTGTCCCTCATAGCCTGCGTCGCTTTGGGGGTTAAACCGCATAATACCAAAACCAAACTGCGCTGCGTACCTATCGGTACTGCCGAGAAACGAAATGCAATGGTGACCAGAGGCGCAGCAGATGCAGGCAACGCACGAGTGCGGAGAGAGGGAGAGAGATAGAGAGAGAGATAAAATTCAGGGGGCACTTTGGCTCTCTAAAGAGCTGCAAGGCGAAAGCCTTTCCTAGCGTTGACTGCGAGACTGTTCGTACTGTACTAGTGCTTTATTTGACTACACATTTTGATTAAACATTACAACTACACACTTTGACTTCCGACTGTGACTGCTTCTTTAGCACGACTCTCTCTCTGCTTCGATGAGTTCGGCTGTACCCATGGCTCTGTTCGCAGTAATGAGGTATGTAATGTGGTCACCCACGGATGCCTGACGCTCCCTTTTGGAGCAGACGACAACTAATAAAATAGTTGTCCGCTCCGACAGGGGGCGTCAGGCGTCTCATTACTCTGAAACCGCGCACTCTGACATCATAACCATTTCGACCAACCGAAAAGCGTGACACCTCTGCTGACAACCTTCTGTCGACAGCGGTGAGGCATTAAAGGCTTTCGCCTTAAAAAAGAGCAGCGCCCAGGCAAGCCTTCGGCGTACATTTAGTGAAAAATTATGGAACGTTATGGCTACTCACGCGTCGTGCCTCAGCTGTGCTCTCGCAGCTTGGGGTTGCATGGCGCTTCTTCCGTCTCATACATCAGGCGCTTTCATGCCGTTCCTTCACATCACCTTGCTACTCCCCCTCTTCCTCCGTACCATATGCTCAGGGTCCGTCGCATTCGATTTGGACTTTTGGAGGGTCAAGTGGGGGCATGCAGGAAAGAATACATTGTGCAGCGGATACCGTGCGACAGTGCGCTAATAGCTGTGGACTCCAATGCGCACACAACAAATCGGAATTAATAATATTTAGGAAGGAAGGAGACTCTGACCCTGCTACAGTATTTGACCGGGAAGCGGGAATTTAAAACGTGTCCCTTGCGACAATCTTAAGTCTGTTATTTGACGCCAAGGGCAACAACGCGGAAGTGATTAGGCGATTGTAGGCGACAACTGAGCAAAAGGCGAGAATTGTTAGTAGGGTATGAAACAACAAGCATGGACTTAAAGAAAAAGAAACCATAAAGTTATTGCCGGCTGTTATTGTGAGCAGGATCGGTTACACAGCACCACATCTGAAACGAAAAAAAAAGTGAGAAGAGCAAGTTGGAAGTCATAATACTCAAAGTATATAAGAGAGCACTTGGAATCCCGGTCAACGCAGGAATAGAAAGATTACTACACATGGGCATTCACAATACCGTTGACGAAATTATTGAAGGCATTTCGAAACGGCAGAGGATACGGCTATCAGAAAGCAGGACAGGAAGGGACGTACTCGATAGACTAAGGTTATTTTGGTCTACGGAGGACAGAGAGGACTTTGGAGACCAGCTTAGAAGCAGTTCGAGGTGCAGCCCATTCCTAGAAATATGCACCCAGAATTTGGTAAGAAAAGATGAATAGAAAGGCTAGGGCAAATGCCATCAAGAGAACATGGGGTGAAATGGAAGAGGCAATTTACATAGACGCTGCAGGACCGGTATACGGGATATCGACGATAGCATGCACGGATGCTCAAAAGAAATTAGTTTATGGGGCATCAATTCGATGCCAAGGAATCGCTCAGGCCGAGGAAGCGGAAACTGCTTTTGCGATGGTTTTCAGGAAGGTCTCGTGTGTAATTATGGACTCCCAGACTGCATGTCGTAACTATACCAATTGGTAAACACACAAGCAGGATACTGAGAACTAAAGCAGATAAAGACCTAAATTGCAGAGTTACATGGACTCCAGGAAAATCTACGGATGTTGGAAACGAAGGCGCTCACGCCGCTGCCCATGCGCTTTAACCCCGGGTCCCGCAACATTCGCAGGAACATAATTGTTGTGAACCGCTCTTAAACTAGACGGATTTACTCCAACACCTGAGATTAACGATTGGAGTATGCACTGAACTGCAAAAAAATGTAAGAAGTGAGAAACGGGTAATTTTACATAAATTCTTACATAATACTTACATAAATCCCGTCAAATTAATATACATGTTTCCAGAATCGTACGACCCGCTTTGCGCCTTCTGCGGTGAAGTGGTTAACTTACAACATAACGTGTGGGCATGCCAGAAAAACCCAACTATACCAAGGATCAGTAACCCAACAACTGAGGACTTGGAGGCGGCGCTGTCCAGCTCACATGAACGGCGGCGAAAGCCAATGGGCTCCTGGAATTACGGCCCACTCAACCATTCTATGCATTAAACGTTTCTCTCTCTCTTGCCGTACCTATCTATCTCTATATCTTTCTCTCTCTCTTTCTTGCCAGTGGCTAAGTGTTTAGGGCGCTCGGCTGCTGAGCCGGAGTACCCGGGTTCGAACCTGGTCCCAAAAAGCACCCGTTTTCTGTGGGATTTGAGTGCACGTTGAAGATCCCCAGGTGATCGAAATGATTTCGGAGCCCTCCAGCACGGCACCTCTTTCTCTCTTTCGTCTTTCACTGCCCCCTTCCTCCCTTCCCTCGCGACTCTGTCGGAGTTTCCAACGAGAAGAGAGACAACTACTGCGCCTTTAATTTCCTAGAAGGCCGTGGGATCGCGCTGTCGAGCTTGGTGCTTTGCTGCTAGGCCAGGTTCATGTACCGCGGGATTCTGATGATACCGTCGCTTTCGTTCGGAAGCCTTGGCGTGCTTCTTCCCCACAGATGTGAGATCCTGCGACCTAGTTGTCTCGGATTCCGTCATGCGTTCGGAAACTCCGGAGATCAAAGGACGACTGGCAAGAGCGCGCGCTTCGCACGCTCTTAAGTTCCGAGTGGCTCCGAGTGGCCTCGAGCGGTTTGTAGTGGCCTCTAGCGGGTCCGAGTGGCTCTGAGTGGCTCCTGGTATGCTCTGAAAAACTCCGAGTGATGACGTTTTGTGACGTCACTGTTAGTTTTGTGCTTGACGTCACAGTCTCGGCAATTTGAGATTTTCTCTTTAATTAACAATAATTGCCTTTGCATTCTTATGCACTGATCTGATATGATATGAACGGCGAGGTCGGTTCGAGACTGGCAGGCTGGGGCGCAGCCGGGCGGCGCGGGTCAAGGACGCACGGCTGACGACCACGGCTGACGCAGGACACTGAAGCTCCAGGACCAGGATAGCGATTATACACCGCACCTCCACCAAATGTTACGTAGCGGCCAGCCGAAGAATGAGGCGATGAGTGATGACAATGAGACGATTTTGATGGCTGCTGCCCTAGCGTGAGCGCCCCGTCCCGCGACGCTGCCAGCTTCGTCTTCTGCGTGACAATGCATTTGTGTCCTGCATCTTCAAGACACATAATTTTACACCATTCGGCTTTAAGTTTGTCATAATTCGTCAAAATCTTTGGTAGCGTAACCTCGAACTGTTTTTGAGCTTCTGGGTGGCAGCTTACGGGGTCTTAATAAGGGGGAGAAAGCGTACGGCATCATGGATTCCGTAACCAGCAGAGCAACGCTGCGGCGGCAGCAGTCTAGCAGCACAAAAAAGAAATTTTAGCGCCACCTATGAGTCGCCCCATCAAGATTTCTCCGCTGTAGCAGAATTGATCCTCTCTTACCAGAACTCTTGTTCTGAATGCGCTGTTGTTTGTGACAGCTTTTACTGCCGGCCTCCAGTGTCGACCGTGCACCCTACGACACAAATAGATATTATTATTATTATTATTATTATTATTATTATTATTATTATTATTATTATTATTATTATTATTATTATTATTATTATTATTATTATTATTATTATTATTATTATTATTGTCTGTCTTGCTCCGAGCAATGAACGAAAGAACTCCGGACTCAAGTGAAGGCCAACGTCGGCGGCGTGCTTGTCGGCGACCGGTCCGGGACATTTCCTGGAGACTGGGGTCATAATTCTAGTATGCATTATGGATTTCTTTGGGCATTGCCGATAAGGACTGCTTCCACCCCTCTACTTGGAAACATTACTCATACCTTTCTCTGCTTTGGCGTCGAGACGTTGTGTGCTCCTGTACTCGGCGTATCTATCACCTATCAAAGCAAGCTCGTGTGGGCTGTGGAAAGGCCAAGTCTTTACTGTGCGTGTGGTGCAGTGATATTTATGGTGCAGAAAGCGGTATCAATGTTGAAGAAGATTGTGAACTGCGTGGCCAGATATATCCGTCTGCAACGTATCGTCGTTGTGCTCTTCTGCGCTCGAGAGACTATGTTGTAGGAATTGTCATGCGCCGCGCCGACTTCGAACCACTGAGGCGATATCCTCCGATCCAGGGAGGTTGACGCTGGCTATACTTGTGACATTTGAGAGATGAGTGATTTTGGAGGAAACCCGCCGCGACTTTAGTGCCTCAATTGCACGACAATGCTGCATTACGTTTGCAACAGAGGCAAGGTTTTCTTTTGTGATGACAAAGTTTTATACGTCTTCGGCAGTCCATTTTAAAAGGTGACCCACCTTGTCTTCGTCAGACATGTTCCTGTTGACAAACCGGCTGAGTCCTAGCACTTCTTTTGTGTGTTTCGTGCACGTCTCTTCTGGCACCTGCGCTGGTTGTGGAAGGGTCTGCTCCAAACGCAACAATATTATAGTTTGTGTTCTAACGTCCTATTTTTACTTCCTTCCTTTTCTTGTCACCGCACAAACATAAAAAAGCAATGAGGATCAATGAATAACGTATTAAGCCTTTTGATTCTTAACAACAACCGCAGAAGTACATACACATGCTGGCACCGCGAGTTGCCTTTTTGTCTGGCCAACATGCTTTTTGCTCTCGAAGTAATCGTCGCTCTCCTGCCAGGTCCACACCTGCCTGCTTGTCGTAGCCGGTGTGCCACTATATGGCATATGATGCGTATTTTAAACAGAGTTAGGAGTATAGGTTTTATTTTGGCGCTTTCTGCTTCACTTTTACGTCCGAGAATGCACGGCAGATCATGCGCAACACTGTATTCCTACCATGGGTATCCGTTTTGTGTTTGTTCGGTTCTAAGTAAACGCTACACGGAGAATTAAATCTTAGTTTAAGAAGCAACAGGATTTTCGTCAGCTTGCTCGTTCGCTTGGTGTCATATCCACCTTACCAAAGTGTCTGAATGCGAAGTCCAAGAGAGTCGAACTCATATTGAAAAAATTCTGAGATAGTAGAAACAATGTCGTAGGCAAGGACCTGCTGAAGAAATTCCTATGCCAACAATACTTCTCTCGAAGAGACTTTTGTTGACCGTATAGTTTGTTTTTGGCAAGCTTTCCTCGTCTGTAAAATGAACTTATATGGCTTGCAATTTTATATACGCGTGTCTTGTGCTTTGAATTTGGGTCATGCCAACAAAATGCTTAAATTGTAGGAGCGGAAACATTTTTAACAACTGAAAAGCTGTGAACTTCTGCCAAATCCTCGTACGAGATGGTGCGGCTTCTTCTTCCTTTCGGCGCTTTGGTTTAGCACAACCAATATATAGCAGCCCAACCAAGCCCGACTTCTAACAAAGTTCCATTCATACTGGCATAGAGTTGCTTGACGAGAATCTCTGAAAAACCTGAGCTGCGTTGCAACGTCGCTGCCATCACTAGTAGATACCACACTGGCGGTGTTCTCGCTGCGACAAAGAGGAAACAGCAGATGGCTAACGCATCTCATATGCAACCGTACCACTAAGGCAACAACACAACAACATATGCAGCCTTTGCTCGTGGCGAACTGCCACACTTGCGTCATGCCCTTTTCGCTCAGAAGCCGGCAGCGGTTACATTAAGGGCCGCCCAGGACCAGTGATGCAACCGTGTTCCAGCCAGCGGAACCATACCAGCGCTAGTTGGTCCTGCATGTTAACTTGTGAAACAAGATGCTACGTTGCCTGTGCTTGTCGCCTTGTCTTTGTGTGTGTCAATGTAGCGCCTTGTTTCACAAGTTAATATACCAGCGCCTCTTCGCTTCAGTCGATCGTGTTTCCTTCTTTCAACGGACTGCGGTGCACGTCGTCGGGTCAGGCTGGTTTCCGATCATGCAGAAAGCATGCGAAGCAGCTCCGAAATTCCATAGTTATAACGAAGCGAACGGCTCGAGAAGGAATGGCCCGTGTACGCCTATATACACGTACAGCCTGATTGGAGGGTTGCTTTCATTACGCGTATTTGCTGCGGGGTACGGAGACGGAGTTCCGTGCCGTCCTCGCATTTATGGCAAGCCCGGAGAGATTCCTCGCACGCGACGGAAGATCACCGGACCATTAATCATAGACCAGCAGATACGCCCCGCCCGTGAAAACCGCCACCGCGACCCGCATTGCGGCGGCCGCTCCCACCGGTGCTGGGGGTGCCGTGGCATCCATACTGCTCCCGTGTACATGACTAGAATAGCATTGGAGATTAGAACCCGGTGTTTTGACCGCATGCGTCGTGGTGACGTGGAAGGCATGCATAACGGAGTGAAGCTGTACTGGACCCGTGTCGGGTGAATATGCAGGATGGGTTGCGTGGCGGACATTTTTCAAGACAGGTCAGGAGCGCCGCTGGCACCCTATAGAACAGCGCGAAAGATGGGTACACGGCGATCGGTCCGGAGACAGTACGAACGGCAGCGTAGTACGTCGGCATCGTTTGCTGTCCCACGGAACCGACAGGCGTCTCAAAAACCGTAGTACTAACTAAAAAAATAGCACGCTCTCACTCGTCACGCTTTGTATTCCATCATGCGAGGCTCATAGGCGAGCGCTGTCACATCGCCGAATGCGAACGACATGTGGCCACCATGCCTATGCACGTTTCGTGCTGCAAGCGATGTTTTATTTGTTTATTTCACAACACTGCAGGCCTCAATTTCGGCAGAACTGCGAAAGAAATAGCCAGCGTAAGCCCGGTAAAGCAAAGCGGCACGGGCAACTGCAGTGTGTGTTTCCTTTTAGTCTTGTGCTAAGCGCGGTGTGCGTATATGCAAGCAGCTTCCAGATTGCATGCGTCTTGTATATGCCGCTCGACAGAGGAGGTCGTATCGTCCCTTTAAAAGATTCTCAGGTCACCCCGTCTGCTTTTTGGTCACCGTAGCGAACCTCTGGTAGTTTTCCAGATACTGCAAGGACTTGAAAGGTTTGTCGAGGGCTTTGCTTCTGAAAGATTTGCAGTGCCTGGTATGCCGTAAGAATCGCTCTGTACGCACATGGATCTGCGAACATTTTGAAAAAACTGTGTCTTTATTATATCTGCCTGAATAACTAAAGGAGTCACATCCGTAAAACCGCCTCAGAACAGGAAGAAATCAGCGGATACGGAGGACCCGGGTGCTGGCGGCCCCGTTTCGATGCAGACGGAACCAAATGGCGTCCGTTTGTTGTTGCGATGTCAACGTGGCTTAACTTTATCCGGAGCCATTCGTTGAGGCGTCCCTTATAGCCCATGTGTTACTTCGTGACGTTAAACCTCCCAATTCACACTCTTTTATAGCTTTCATAGTCGTGCAAATAAATGACGAGGATTGCAAGAAATCGCCAAAGCGCGCTTTTCGATGGACACGCAGGCGTCATAAGTTGGTCCGAGCAGTGAAATCGTACTACACAGAGAGGTCCCAAAGTTTGAATTTGCTGATAAAAATATTTTAAGAGTGAGATTTTTTAACGTCAGTGAGTTCGTCTGCCTGCCTCAGTCTGTTTATGAACCAGAAGAGAATTTAGATGGGCGACTGCGTACATGAGACATAATATTAGCAGCGCGCTAGACATAACAGGTCTGTGTGTCTCTTTGAGCTATGTCCTGTCTATAGTGCGGTGCTAATTTTATATCTCTTTGTGAAACGGATGTGAGCGTCTGAAATAGGAGTACATTTATTGGTCACTAGAGAAGTCCCGTTCAAGCTGCTCATATTTTTAAATGTCTTAATGTCCGCGGAGACGACTAGTGTATGTCCGCTCCGCCTTTCTTCTGCTTGTGATTTTTTTGCGCTACATAAGGATATAAATAAAGAAAACAGACATTGGCAGCTATGATCGATAGCGCACGGTGACCTGTATTACTCCATTAACCAATAACTACTACACACTAAAGCAGCATTTAAATACTTGACTCGGCTAAACAAACCAGGGCAATCAAAACTCTTGACCTTACAGTGTCATCTTATGATTGCTTCTTGTTTACGTAGCAAAAACAAAAAAAAGAAGAGTGTACTACATTCTAATCGCGAAATAATTCTCTGTGGCGGTCATAAATGCGGGCGGAGCTTGTCTAGACAGGTTTTACCCGGCCATAGTCTGATAGTCGGAATCGCAAACTGACCCAACTAAACGCTTTAGCAGACAATTCTAGTTGTTTACGCTCGCCTCCAAATGTTTTATCGTGTTCAGATAGAACTCGCCTCTTGAAATAAGGGCGTTTCACTGCGGATACTTGTGGCGT
>NC_143012.1:290340618-290460618 GCF_055824585.1 Amblyomma mixtum | reverse complement strand
GCCTGTTGTGCCTTTGGCGGTGCTGGCCAGGCACTTTATATTTATTTATCTTTATTCTACCCGAACTCATCTCTGCGGTGCATATGCGCCTCGTGGTGTTTTCTCTTTTTTGTTCTTTTCTCGCTGTGTTTTCGTGTTTGTGCGGCTCTCTTTCCTCGTGTTCGAACGTCTCCCTTCCGCCGAAGGAAGCCACTCCCGACAATATTTTTTTTCGGAGTTTCCTCGAAGGCAACTCACCCCTATCCACCTCCGCTACACACCTCTTACTTCCGCCTTTTTTGCCGTCTGCCCGCGTTGCAACCCTCCTCTTTTCCCCTTAATCAACAGGAGCAGTCTTGTCTTTCGCTGTTTCTCTCTTTCGGGATGTGTTTGTTTCCCCGAACGAGAGTGTTTTCCTCTCCCCATTTGCATAGGGTGCTCCGAACACGGGAGCTTTGTGTACAGACGTCATCTTGCCCGTATGAAGGACAGTCTACCGGGCGAAACCGTCGATAAGTAAATGTTTCTTCAAGAAGTGCACTTGTACACTTGATGCATGTTATCAGCAGTCGAGTAAGTTTGTATCGTTTCTTTACTTGTTTGTTTATTTGTATAAACATTCGGCTGCAAGTCAGCGCTTCGTTTATGCCTGCTCTTACTTTGACTCGCCCTCTCGCTGTTTTCTTTGCCATGCAGCAACTCTTTCCACTGACGCTACAGAAGTCACTCTGACTGCGCTATAGCCGGGGAAGTTGTCAAGCAGCTGAAGAAAGCACGGAAAAAGTATTTTGAAGGCTCCTTATATGTGCACCAAAATGTTAATAGATTGATATGTTCGCACTTCACCTATGTCAAAATACGCCCGTGGTAGCAGGAATTTCAAACAATGACCCAGTGCTCAGCACTGTAGCTCTGCAGTCGCAGATGCACTGTAACATGGTCAAGGCCGTAAAATACGTGGCTATGGAGTGAAGTTCGTTAAAACAGATGCTTGGGCAAGTTGGTAACTCATTTTCACCGGAACAGCGCGCACTAAGAGAAGGCCATAATGCCGCCACGTTAGCAAAGTAGAGAACTCCGCTCATTTTAAAAAGGCTGTGTGGTCCAGGAACTCCGTGCGACAAGGATGCTCATGCTCGTAGCAGCGCATGGTGGCTGCTCTGCAAGTTACACGAAAATGGCAGTTTGGAGGCACTGGAGTATGCAGCAGTGATCTGAGCAAAGAAGCAATAAAGTAACTGAGGCGGTTTTCTTCTTTGTTTTCGGCTGTCTTTCCTCCCGTGCTCGTTTGAACCCTGCAGCTCCGTAAACTGGTCCTGAAGATCCGCAACACATTTAAAAGGATGCAGACGAAGTATTTGGGTGTCCGTAGTTTTGCATTGAAAGAGGCTTACGCGCCTAGTAATCAAGAAAATGAGCTCCGAACACCAGTTAGCAGTATTAATAATCAAGTTCAAATGGTTTTCTACAGTCAGTTTAAGTCTCACTCGGCGCCAGCGCTGAAGTGCACCGTATCGCCACGGTCAAGCGACCGACCTGGACTTTGTCATTCCTGATAACGTCGGCTTCGCGGGAAAGCACTGGTTTTCCCTGTGAATAATCAGTTCTTTAATGACGTCACAGTAATTGGTGAAAGTGCACCTTGACGTCACTGGATGCAAGTGGAAATACCAAGCGGCCTGTCAGGCGACATTCGAAATCGTATTACTGTTCCTCTGGAAAGCACTGGTTGTCCCTGTGAATAATCAGCTCTTTAATGACGCCACAGTAATTGGTGAAAGTGCACTTGACGCCACTCGATGCAAGTGTAAACACCAAGCGGCCTGTCAGACGACATTCGAAATCGTATTAATGTTCCTCTGGAAAGCACTGGTTGTCCCTGTGAATAATCAGTTCTTTAATGACGTCACAGTAATTGGTGAAAGTGCACCTTGACGTCACTCGATGCAAGTGGAAATACCAAGCGGCCTGTCAGACGACATTCGAAATCGTATTAATGTTCCTCTCAACACCTACGACTGACACTTGCTAGAAGGTATATGTTTGCGGAAATGACAGAAATTTTATAGTCTGCGTTCGAAATTTTGCTTCCATACCCCTTTACAAAAGGCGGAAGCACCTTCATATGTTACGTCACTTTCATATAAATTCTTATGAGGCTTCAAGTGACTGCCGGCCTTTTACAGCCTCCTGGCGAAGAAGGAGCCATGGATGGCTGCCTTCCTTGCTTGAGTGAAGACGAAATTGCGTTTACGAGCAAGAGCCGACCATCAGTCGGAAAAATAGAAAAGAAAAGGCGTTGTGCGGTGTCGTGTGATTGGCCGAGGATCAGAAGCAAAGCGGGCGTGCGCGTAGAATATGAGCAATGCCAAAGGCGAAGCTTTGCCTCGGAGCGTAAGAAAAGTTATATATACCCCAGAGCATCCAGGGAAATCCTTGCCGGACCACTGAATAGAAATACAAACGCTCATATCTTACGGCAGTGTGAGGGAGCCGATAAGCTTACTTTGTGGCTATATATTATTCGCAATGAAGCCAAGTGTGACGCTGCAACTGAGGCGAAAGAAATAAACAAGACAAAGAGGAGGACTAAGACGGCCATGCTCGGGAGACAAAAGGGACTCTATTAGGAATGGGAGACAGAAGTCGGAAACGGCTGCGGTGGTGTTGCACTGCATGTGGATTCGCAGAAGGAAGAGGCGGTCGGAGTGAGCGGGAATTGAGAAAGTGAAATACCAACGGCCAAAGCCGCCAACAAGCTACAGGAAATGGCTTTCACTTTGCTGGCGCAGACGTAGAGGAACGGAAGGCACGACCGTTATTGATCGCTCAGCAGCGAAGTTTTTGATTGGAAAGGCTTTGAAAAACGAGGGGCCAGATAACGTATGTCGCGATCAATTTCTCAGACATTATGCCCGAAAAAAATAGGTGCACAAAAAAGGGTGGTAGGATTTTAACGTAGTTAAATCGAGTAGACGTCCGAAAGCATCTTTTTAGCCTGGTTGGCTCATGGTTTTTCTCTGATGTGTGGTCGACACGTCTGTCGACGGTATGAGACTCAGGTTAAGCTTCGATCGAGGTTAAGCTGATCGGATCTGTACGCACCGCAGATTGAAGTTGATGAAGACGACGATGTGCAATGCATAGCGCGAGAGTGTGTTGCAGTTTATCTTTCACTCGCTGCCCACCTTGTGGTATACTCCCCCGGTGTGCTTTTCTCTCCCATGTGCTTTCCTTTTGCCTTTAATATGAACAGGCGAATAACAACCTCTGCCTACCGATTCTTGGTTGATCCCCACGTGTGGGTATGTGCCCACTTTTCAAAGGCTAACAACATCAACGCGAGGCGTGATTGTCCGCGGTAGTCGCATAGTCTAAAAATAAAAAACGACAATAGCATAGTGCTCTCGTGTAGTGGCCAGTAAAGCTGATTTGTTCCCGCCGCCGCTGATTCGAAACCCAGACGCGGCATTATTTAAGTCTACACGAGCTGTTGCTATGCGAAGTTCACCCAAGGTCACCTTCCCATTGGCCTCCTTCGTACAAACCAGCGCTTCACAGCCCGGCAGCTGTGAAGCCCCTTCAGGCAGCTGTGTGCGAGCACGCAGCATCGGGACCAATCAGCGCCCTCTGACCAGCGTTGGGCGAGCTTCCGGTAGTCCGGTAACGGTATTACGGGGTACACGGTAGGCTAAAGGTATCTAATATCTGTCGGGTGAAGATTGACGGCGGCGGGTGTTTTTCTTTAGGCCGGACGTCGAGTGGGCACCGTGGAACGAAAATCACCGACCTGCCGCCGTAAAAACACCCCATGTATCCCGGCTTTTATGGCTGAGTCCTCAGTAAAAAAAAAAAAAAAAACACGCTAGCTAAAAAGTATACGAAAGATCGTGATTTTAAGCTTCGATAGTTAGTCTGGGAGAGCTGCTGCAACCTGCAGAGGTACAGGGAATGTAAGAATGAGAGCAGGCTGCGGTGCGGAGGGATGGTCAACATTCTTGGGCAGAAATTTTGAAAATTAGAAAATTGTAAGGTACTGTTATGGAAATATTGAAGGTAAAAGTCCATTCTTCTGATCTGTAGCAAAATCTTTCTATTGAATTGTTTCCATCGCTCGAATCGAGGAGGTAAGACTACCGTTGAAACCCAATGGGGAACGCTTTCGACGATACCAAAAATGCTAAGAGCAAAAAAAAAAAAAAATGCAAACCTGCCACCGAGAGATCTGCGGATATATTCATTGTTATAATCAGATCTCCCTATATACGATAAAACTGAGCTTATAAACTGTTTCTAAGAGCACTTGCTGTTGGGCTAGTTGGTTCTGGGCAAAACCAATGATACTAATGCTAGGGAGTTGATAGAAGCGGTTTTTTTATCAAAAAGAATGGCAACCCTTGCGTAAGCGACACACCAATTGTATTGTATAGCAGTGAAAAGAAATTCCTGGAGTGCGCCTTATCATGTCGTTCCTGAGCTTTAGGGGACCCACTTGCGCATCTGACGACAAGCTATATAAATATACACTGTTTGTCGTTCAAAAATTATTTTGTCCAAAATTGTTGGGTATGATCCCAGTTTGTGCCGATGGTCGGCGCGAGACAAAATGCATAAGAAATAAAAGGTTATTGCGCTAGCAGACGTAATAGAATTCACAAAATGATGAAATACGTAATTGCAGATAACGGGAAGGAATAAAAAGCTGTTGCCATCTATTTAAAATTAAAACTGAAAATTAAAAATTGTCTTCTCAGAGGTGTCCGCGCTTTGCTTTTTGTTTTGTTTACTGTCGAAATGCATTCTAGGGCGTTCTCGCGGCCGCACTACAAACCGCACCTGTATATTAATAAAAACCACTGGTATTTTGGGCAGGCAAGCGTAGCGTACACGATAGCGTGTGTAGAAAATAGGTTACATAGGAGAGCTCGGAAGAATGGAAGAAAAAAAATAGGTAATAGAGGAAGAGCAAGCTAGCTCTGACAGAGTGTGTCGGTTGCTATGGGCAATCGATAGAGATACATTTTTTTTGCCTTAGTACCTCTGGTTGTTTATTTGTACTGTGCAGTAATTACTGATGCTTATTATTGACTCAACTGCCCTCCTTATTCCTGCGGACTCAAACAATAAACAAATTTTTAACTATGCAAATCAATTACACGGGTTCCCAAAAAAGATGCCCAGGCTTAGCTTGGTTAAGCCAAGAATGCGTTGCATATTGCGCGGTCTTTTTGCGCGAGGTATTGTTTGGCGGCACTCGATTTTCTCAGCAGCTTTTCCTCCGTGACGTATGGATGGATGGATGGATGGATAGGAGCGCCCCCTTTGAAACTTGGCATGGTGGCAACCGTCACCACGCTGAGCCGTCTTTTTTTCCTGTTTTTTTTTTCTTTTTTCTTTTTGTTTCTTTTTTTACGTGGTTTGGTGACGTCACGACACCACGTGACGTCACGTCACGTGGTTTGGTGGCTGCCCGGCCGCGCCCAAGGGCTGAACTGAGTGATTGCAATATGCTACGCATAAAAAGCAATCACAGCCCACAATTAATATAGGTAAAAGCGAAGTTCTTCAACTGAAGAGCTTTAGTGGCACTTCTGGATTAGTGCTCGATTGCGCAGCAAAGCTATTTTATTGGCGTTGAATTCACATCCGAAATCGTGCCGGTGGATTTCGGAGTGTAAGCAGAGAAACACGGGGAAGAGATTACTCTCTGGAGGCCCGAGGACGATGCGCTGCGCACAAAGATACCACGGCAGAGAAAACAGTGTACCGTACATCAAAAGAGAAGATGGAAGATGCATTCGGGGATTACAGCCGAGGAAGAAAGGATAAAGTCCTGGCCTTTCAGGAACGGACAAGATTATTACTATTCGCACTATTCACAGTACTAATCGCATGGTCCTGGACGTTAGTAATTTACGTAGTTTAAAACAGCCATACTGAAGCTTCTTTTGTCTATAATGTTGAAGGAGAGATCCGCTTGAAAGGAACAGGCTGCCGATTATACAAAATTACTTTAAGAA
Organism: Amblyomma mixtum; assembly: GCF_055824585.1. Classification (NCBI taxonomy): domain Eukaryota; kingdom Metazoa; phylum Arthropoda; class Arachnida; order Ixodida; family Ixodidae; genus Amblyomma; species Amblyomma mixtum. The sequence goes on along the minus strand of NC_143012.1, from coordinate 290,454,619 downwards.
GGAGGCCCGCATCGCGAATGGCCGGCGTATTTCTTGTTGACTGTCGCACTTAGCTCTCGCTTCGTTTGCAATACTTAGCAAATTAGGCCCTGCTTTTACACGAGAAGTTTTGTCGATCCGCCCCTGAGTTCTGAACTAATTTTTTCGATTATTAAAAATTATTTTAGCCGGCGTATTTCTTCTCGTCTGTCGCATTTACCTCTCGCTTCGCTTGCCATCATTGCGCCAATTAGGCACTGCTTCTACATGAGAAGTTTTGCCGATCCGGTCCCTGAGTTCTGAACTATATTTTTCCCACATTGTTTAGGAACGTTTTAATCTTGCAATGCCCGGACAATGAAAACTTCGTATAAAAGTTATGAATGCTCAGGATTTCATCGTTAAGGGTCCCTTGATTTCGGAGCTGTAAAAAAATTGATGGTGGTTTACCGTTGCTTAGCACAATATATTCTGCGAAAGAAGGTTTTTGCAGGTGGACCCCACCGCCATCTGATGTTGCTGTGAAGGCCCAGGCGAGCTACCCATATCCGAGCTGAGTCGCCCCAGGGCTAGCCACTTTCGTTTTAAAATCTGAGAAACGTCGCTGGTATACTGTAAATCAAATGTCTTTTTTTAACGACGTTGACAGTTTACCAAAAAGCACCGCTGTTCTTTTACCCACCGCGTTGTCTCAGTGTTTACGGCGCCCGGCTACTGAGCCGGAGTTTCCGGGTTCGAACCCGACCGCGGCGGCAACGTTTCGACGAAGGCGAAACCCAAAAGGCGGCCGTGTGCTGTGCGATGTCTAACCTAACCTAACCTAACCTAACCTAACCTAACCTAACCTATGACGTTCTACGTCACACCTGCGGTAATTCAGGACGTTCTACGTCCGCCGCTTATGAACGTGGGTGGCGCTGATGAACACTCTCAAGGTTAGGTTACATGTAAACATAAATACCCCCGAAAGCAGAAGATTGAACAGCCGTCGCCGTAGCTCAGAGGTAGAGCACCGGACGCGTAATTCGGAGGTCGTGGGTTCGGATCCCACCGGCGGCATGTGGTTGTTTTTTCTTCTGCTTTTCTAGTCAATTAGCTTTAAGCGATAACATATTCACTAATATTCTAAATTGATCAACACCACAAAATAAATAAAGAAATTAAAAAAAAAATCCCCTGTGCCCCTTGGTTTCTGTGGCTGTTGGCTTCTGTCATATCTAAAGATCTCCAGGTGGTCGAAATTATTTCGGAGCCCTCCACTACAGAACCTCTTTCTCTCCGTCTTCTTTCTCTCCCACCTTTCTTCCTTCCGTAAGGGCGCGGCGCTGGTGTCAACCGAGGTGTGGGACAATTGCAGCGCATTTCCTTTCCATAAAAAAAAAACAACCCAACCAACCATTGCGTTTCTGGAACAAATTCATCAATGCAAACGCATTTTCAAAAAAAACAAAAAAACAAAAACAAAATATGGCTCAGATCACACTCTCGTGTAGGACTGATGACACAGCGACGCTGTTTGAGTTTAGTTCGACTGAGCTTACTATTATCGTTTTTGCTGCCGTCGAAAACGTTCTTCATTGGTTTATTATAGGATCATTAATTACTTGATGCGAGCTATGATAAACTTTTAAAAGAAAGATTTTGCTACGCATCGGAAGAATCGACTATTAAGGCGAAAGCCTTTAATGTCTCATCGTTGTAAGCAGCAGTTGTCGACAGAGAATGTCACGCTTTTCAGTTGGTCGAAACGGTCGTGACGTCACAGTGCGCCAATTTCAAACGGGGCCAATTGTACTTTGCCTAGTAACCATGCAACCAATTGAAGGGACCATATAGTGATGCTCCAAGTAAGTGGGACTGAGCTTAGTTAATTGCTTAATTACCCGATTAGCCTTATTAACTTCTCTAGTCAGGCCATATAAATAAATAAAACCTCGTAAGAAATTGGTCGAGCTCGGGAATCGAACCCCTGTCTTCGGAGTGCGAGACGAGCATTCTATCCACTCCGCCATACCAGCTCGATGGTTTGGAATGAACAAAGGCACGTCTAGTGAATACGGTGTCTTCGCTCACTGCCATCCTCCTCCCTTCCCTTCCGGTGAGGTTTAGGTGTCCACCGAGATATGAGAGAGAAATACATTTCCTTTCCTCAAAAACCAATTTACCGACGAGCGAGGCGTAGAACCGAATGGGCGATGGCGTTCTATGGACTCCCTGGCAGCGTTGCAAGACGCTCTCGCGTTCCACTCTTAGAGGCGAACACACTTTAGGTCAAAAAAGTGCACCCCCCCCCCCCCCCTGAATTTTGACGGGTGTCCACCGAGATATGTGAGACAGTTACTGCGTAATTTTCTTTCCTCAAATACAATTTTCATTTTCTTCATTACGGGCCATCTTCGTCTTTCTTCTTTCACTCCCACTTCCTCCGTTCCTCTACGGTGCGGTTCAGGTGTCCACCGAGATGACTGAGATTTACTGCGCCATTTCCTTTCCTCAAAAACCGTTGCGTTGAAACGGCAAGGCATCGCGCCGAACGGGTGGTGGCGTTCCGTGGACTCCCTGCCAGCGCTACAACACGCTGTCGCGTTCCACTCCTAAAGGCGAATCTTAAGCTTAAGCTTAATTAGCAGTTAATTAGTATACAAGCATTAATCAGTAATTAACCATTAATTAGTGATTTGTCATCTCTTAGTAATTAGTACTCAATTACATGTGACGCCACCAGTGCCACAGAAGCACTGAAAGTGGTGCGGAAAACGCTTTCGCCTCTACGCACTTTAGACAGTCAAAGTTCCCCCTGAATTTTTACATTGAATATTTCTATAGGAGTATCTTAAACCATTCCACAGCTGTCTCACAATTAAAATTGGTGTCCAAGAAAATCCTGAAATTGAGCTGTGCTCGCAGTAATGAGCTCACCTATAGTGCCTAGGCACTATAGCTCACCCACGGATGTTTGACGCCATTTGTCGGAGCGGAAAACAACTAATACAATAGCTGTCCGCTCCGAGAGGGGGCGTTATACTTCGTCTCACAAGATGTTTGCAGCACTACGGAAGGTAGAGCTCTCTCGTCCAATCAGGACTGCAGAAACACAGAAAATAGTCCCTCGAATATTTGAGGAGTGTATGACTAATAAGCAAAACAATAAGCATTGCAACTTTAAACATGGTTTGGACAGGTATATTTAAATTGTAGAGAGTGTTTCAATCACTGGTGATATTACCAGACAAAGCCCGTACGGAACAGCTCTGCGGAGGCCTGCTGCGAGGTAGGGATGCGTCGCCACTTTCCAACATGGCGTCGGTCGACTCTGTTGTGTCTCCTGTGTGCTCTACACCGACAGTGCGCTGTTTCCCCAAGCAAACGAAGCAGGTGGCTTTGAATGTTCTTGAAGCGCTTCGCGTCGAGTGCGGGGGCAGTTCGAGTACAAATGCGCTCATCAAGAGGAGGGCAAAAGATTCAGGGGGCACTTTGACTGTCTAAAGTGCGTAGAGGCGACAGAGTTTTCCGCACCACTTTGACTGCTTCTGTGGCCCTGGTGGCGTCACATATAATGGAGTACTAATTGCTAAGGAATCACAAATCACTAATTAATGATTAATTATTGATTAATGCCTGAATACTAATTAACTGCTAATTAATGACACTTAAGCTCCGCCTTTAGGAGTGGAACGCGACAGCGTGTTGTAGCGTTGCCAGGGAGTCCACGGGAACGCCACCACCCGTTCGGCGCGATGCCTTGCCCTTTGAACGCAACGCTTTTTGTGGAAAGGAAATGGCGCAGTAATTCTCTGTGTTCTCCGTGGACACCTGTACCGCACCGTAGAGGAAGGGACGAAGTGGGAGTGAAAGAAGAAAGACAAAGAGGGCCCGTAATGAAGAAAATGGAAATTGTATTTGAGGAAAGGAAATTACTCAGTAACTGTCTCAAGTATCTCGGTGGACACCCGTCAGAATTCAGGGGGGCACTTTTTTTTACCTGAAGTGCGGTCCCTGATGTGTAGTTAAGATGTTAAGCTTCGCCTCTAAGAGTGGAACACGACAGCGTCTCGCAACGCTGCCAGGGAGTCCATAGAACGCCATCGCCCATTCGGTTCTACGCCTCGCTTGTCGGTAAATTGGTTTTTCAGGAAAGGAAATGTATCTGTCTCTCATATCTCGGTGGACACCTAAACCTCGCCGGAAGGGAAGGGAGGAGGATGGGAGTGAGCGAAGACACCGTATTCACTAGACGCGCCTTTGTTCATTCCAAACCGTCGAACTGGCATGGCAGAGTGGATAGCATGCTCGTCTCTCACGCCGAAGACCGGGGTTCGATTCCTGAGCTCGACCAATTTCTTAATCGGTTATGTTTATTTATATGGCCTGACTAGTAAAGCTAATTAGGGTAATTGGGTAATTAATCAATTAACTAAGCTCAGTCCCACTTACTTGGAGCATCACTATACGATCCCTTCAATTGGTTGCATGGTTACTAGCCAAAGTACAATTGGCCCCGTTTGAAATTCGCGCACTGTGACGTCGCGACCGTTTCGACAAATTGAAAAGCGTGACATTTCTGTCGACAACTGCTGCTTACAACGATGAGACATTAAAGGCTTCCGCCTTAAAACTCACGCAGGTGAGCGAGCGAACGCTTTACAAGTGGACAACGGAGACGTTGAAGGCGGGCCGAGTGTTGTCACCGAAGAGGCGTGCTGGCGGAAGCGGCCGCGACCGGACGAAGAAGCTGGACGATTTTGTGAAGCAGGATAAAGTGCCGCGGATGAGTAGCCTCAAAAAGGACATACAGGCTTGGCTGTCAGGAAAAGGTGTCGGGTGGAGCAGCGGCATGGTGAAGGCCGAGCTCATGCAGCTGGTCAGCTGTGTGAACACAGGTGGGGAGCGATACCGTGTCGACTGCATTGCTGAAGCTGCTGGCCATCTCGTTGTGCGCCTGCCACCATACCACTGCCAACTGAACCCGATAGAGTTTGTCTGAAGCGACGTCAAGGGTTTCGTGGCCAGCCAAAACAAGACGTTTAAGCTCCAAGACGTCGAGCCTCTGGTTTGGCAAGGCATCACGCAAGTGACTGTTGAGAAATGGAAGAATTACGTGCAGCATATTATCAGTGAGGAAGATGTGATGAGAAAACTGGACCACATCATCGAAGATGTTGTTGACTAGGGACCGGCCATTGTTGTCAACCTGGAGGACGACACAACCAGCAGTGCTGAATTCAGTTGTGATGAGGACGATGAGATGATCGAGCCCGTTTAACGTGCGTTGACTTTCGCGCAGCACATGGGCTTGTTTTGTATTTCGCCACCATCGACACTCGGCTGCCTCGGCACGCTGGAGTAAATAAATTTATATGCACATGACACGATTACTGAAATTTACTGCGACGCGATAACAGAGGAACTGATGAGAACAGGTCGCGACAAAAAAAAAAAGTGGGGCCAGTCTTTTTGGAACGGGCGTCCGCCTGTCCAAAAACAAACCAAAAAAAGAATAAAAAGATATCAAGCGCCACCTGCTAGAGGGTGGAAGAAGCTAACTACTAATACGCCTTCTTTCACATGGATGGAGCCACCTGTCAGTAACTGGCGGGGCGACAGGCGCGTAGGAACACACTAATGTAGTGCGCGCCATCCTGATTGGACCAGAGAGCTCTACCTTTCGTAGTGCTGTAAACATCTTGTGAGACGGAATATATCCGTGGTGAGCTTATTACTGCGAACACAGCCACCCCTGCGCACAACTAACGGAACAACCTCCGGCTTAAACAGCATCGCTGTTAGGAATGAAAAATTGGGTTGATGAAGACGACGGCCTGCAATACAAAGCGCGAAAGTGGGGTCGTTTAGCACAAGGAGCGACTGGTTGCGGCGTTAGGATCGGACTCTCATGCATAGGTCAGAGAAGGTTATCTGTTCGCGCAGCCCCGTATTCGAAACCCAGTCAGGGCAATATTAAAGCGAAAGCCTTTAATCGCTCATTTTCCCGTCCGTCCACAGGCATTACATCCAGCGCCTGGGGTGACTCATCGACGAGCGCAGCTGACATCATCAAATGGATGACGGGTGTCCACAGAGATATGTGAGACAGCTACTGCCTAATTTCCTTTCCTGAAATACAATTTTCATTTTCTTCATTACGGGCTCCTCTTTCTCTTTCTTCTTTCACTCCCACTTCCTCCCTGCCTCTACAAGCGGATGACAGGTGTCCACTGAGATATGTGAGACGGTTACAATTTCCTTTCCTGAAATACAATTTTCCTTTTCTTCATTACGGCCCCTCTTTCTCTTTCTTCCTTCACTCCCACTTCCCCCCTTCCTCCACAAGCGGATGACGAGTGTCCACAGAGATATGTGAGACAGCTACTGCCTAATTTCCTTTCCTGAAATACAATTTTCATTTTCTTCATTACGGGCTTCTCTTTCTCTTTCTTCTTTCACTCCCACTTCCTCCCTACCTCTACAAGCGGATGACAGGTGTCCACTGAGATATGTGAGACGGTTACAATTTCCTTTCCTGAAATACAATTTTCATTTGCTTCATTACGGCCCCTCTTTCTTCTTTCACTCCGACTTCCTCCCTTCCTGTATGGCGCGGTTCGGTGTCCACCGAGATGACAGAGATGAACTGCGCCATTTCTTTTCCTCTAAAAGCGTCGCGTTCAAAGGTGTTTTGAACCGGCAAGGCATCGCGCCGAACGGATGGTGGCGCTCCGTGGACTCCCTGGCAGCGCTACAACACGCTGTCGCGTTCCACTCCTAAAGGCAAAGCTTAAGCGTCATTCATTAGCAGTCTAATAGTATTTGGACATTAATCAGTAATTAGCCAATAATTAGTTATATTTAATTACGTAATAATTAGTCATTAATTATGACTGATGTCACCAGTGCCACAGAGGCAGTCAAAGTGGTGTAGAAAAGGCTTTTCTCTCTACGTACTTTAGACTGTCAAAGTGCTCCCTGAATTTTTAATTTTATTTTTGCAGGTATCTGAGAAGCTTCAGAAGGAAGGGAAGGGAAAACTTTATTTACACTAATGGTTTTTCCTGCGGTTTGGGGCATCTTCAGAGACGTCTTGGTTCTACCCCCAGGAACCTTCTCTGTCGAAGTCGTCCGCCTCTAATCAGTGGTCGGTTGCCCTCAGTCCAGGGCTCCGCTGGCCACTGCCGCCCGTCGAGCTCGCTGTACCAGACCTTGTTGGTCTTCAGAGAAATATCTCGTCTTTCATGGTTTCTAATAAAGTAGCGCTTTTGCACTAAAGCTGGGAGACTGATTTATAAAAAAATTACGAACTGAAATTGAATTAAAACTTTCAACACTCTGCGCCACACATAGGATACGCCAGGCGAAACAAAGAATCTACTGGTGGCAAATGCATTTTATTGGAGGGTGCACTTTACCAAATTTGGCAGTATTAACGTTTAAAATTGGTTTTTAAGGAAAGGAAATGGTGCAGTATATGTCTCACATATCTCGGTAGACTGAAAGATGCGCGTCGCAACAACCGCGTCCTCCGAAGCGGCGACGCCGAAGAGGCGAGCCGAGCGCCATAACCATTGAGCCACCGCGGCGGCCCGTAGCAAGAACTAAAAGACCCCTATGCTGGGTGTTTCCGCGAACACATAATATTTTCAAGAATACGCTGTTTGCGGTAAAGTTATGGCTTTTGCGGCACAATATTACCAGTGTTGGCGGACAACCAGAAAACCGGTGAATCGTGTTAAATAGTAAGCTGGTGAACTAATTTTTTATAATTAACTTTTAACTAGTAGAGTTAGGTGCCTAGTTGCGAATAAAGATTTGTAGCAGGTCGTTACTAATAGTCATATCATTTTTTATAATTTAGAAAACGCAATTGCCCTTGGCGCTGCGGCTCGACACAATTGGGCTTTTTCGACTAGTTGAGGGCACTGGAGGGGTTGCTTTGCCTGCGTACTTTCGAAAGCGCATGCATTTTCACAGGATGCAGCCTGGTTTTGTCGAGCCACAGCGGCGGGGGTAATCGCGTTTTCGAAAATTCTAAAATCTGCTATGGCTATTACTAACGACCGGCTACAAGTCTCTAGTTGCAGCTTGGCGCCTAACTCTACTAGTTAGAAAGTTGATTATCAAAGATTAGTTAACCAGCTTGCTAACTACTTAAGGCGATTCAAAAGTTTTCTAGTATCCGCAAACACTGGTAGTTATATGCTGCAAAAGCAATATTTTTACCCCAGAAAGGCTACTTTTTGAAAGTTTTCGAAAGTGTACGCTAAAACACCCGGTATATCGCAAAGCATTGCTATGTTTATTGGAACTTAATGTCGCCGGAGCACGGATTTTTCGCTTCATTTGTGATACAAGACGTGGCTAGATTAATCTCGAAAGATCGCAGCCAGGTTGAAGCGGCTCTACGTTGTTATACGTTGTTGTGGTTAGTTTGCTCGCCGTGTCTGCTAAGTTCGTCATTAGCTTTAAAAAGAGCACGGCCGAGATTGGCGGGCATTGTGTTCGACGACCGCCGAGCACGCTTGTTGCTACGTCGCGATCCAGACAGTCAGTTCTTTGTGGGCGCACGTATGCCCAATAAACAGTTTTTTTTAGAAGCCGTTTTTTGACTGCCGTCACCACTACGTGACAATATAAAATAGCGAGCCGTTTAAAAAAAATACAGGGCAGCCACGCCCTGCGCTCCGGAACCAATATGTTTTATACTTCGTGCACAGAGGTGCGGAAAAGGTGCGGCCACATTTACAATGACATCTACAGGTGCTCACCTTCGTCACACGAATATGTCGACCGCATTCTCCGTTGTGCGGTGCTCCAGCCAAAATCCACTAAAGCTCGCGTTGAGGCAATGTCGGTGTTGACAGCGAACTAAAAGGGCACATGGAAGGGACAAGCTTTTCTCGATTCCATGATGGCGCTGCGGTTCGGTCTGGGAAAAGAAGGTTCTTCTCAGGTTGCGTAAGCCGCTGACGTAGATATATGTAGCCTGTGCTCCAGATTCTTGGAAGCACCTCATGCTTTCTCCTCACGTCAACCTTCATTTTGTACAGTCATAGAAGAAAAATGTGCTCCGTGGTCGGCAGTTTATTGCAGATGGCATCCTTTTTTGGTATCTTGCCTGCGTTGCTTTTATGTAACGTGTACGCGCGTGGTGCGGGGACATAAGGTGGTGACGTAAGTGCCGGCCATCTCGGCGCGCTAGGGGATCCTAGAAGAGTGCGCTGACGCGCCAGAATGGAAGATAAAAGCAGCGCGGAGCTAAGGTTTCGAGTTCTTGCCCCCCCCCCCCCCCCGCCTTCCCTTCTAGCAGGGCTGCGCTGTCCTTGAAGAGCTGCGACGGCTCTTGCAGCTGCTCTGCTCATGCCTTAGCCCCATTTTCCTGTTTCATCCTTTTTTGCACAGATACCTAACCTGTGCACATTTTTTTTTTTTGCGGTGCTATCCCGTAATTCTGTTCTTCCAAGGGAATAAATAACGTCTTGCTAAACTGGGTGGTGCAATCATCGTGAGAGGCAATGCTCAAGGAGACTTTGTTTGAGAAAGACCAAGCCCTCACCTGGCGTAGGACGTGTATATTTCTTTTATGTTTTATTTCGCCCCGCAGCAGTAATCTCCTTCCGGTGATAATGCCGTTCCGCATTCTTAAAAGCTTACTTGTCGGGCGCCCACGCCATAGCGATAAACTGCATTCCCCTCCCACCGCCCTCCCCTATCCCCTAAACTCGCATTTGCATCGTATATCACAAGGCCTGTTTCGTGCTCAAGCTACTGTGTGGGCGGTAAACAATGGCGGAATAGAGGTTTAGGGAGCGAGCGAAAAATTAAAAATTCGTATGGTCCTTCCCTATCTTCTTGCCCATAAATTGCCCATCAATTTCTCATAAATTTCCCATAAATATGCCCTTGGAGGTGCCTGACGGAGCTCGTTATGAATAGTATCAGAATTATGGTTAGTTGAGGTGCTAGTGCAACTAAACCTGCTTGTGGCGTCACTGTTGTATTTGTGCTCACAGGCGTACAAACCTGTTTGCTCCAAACTTTTCTCGCGATTTCTCTCTTTGCACCGTCACCCATGACAAACCTCCTCCTTTTCGTTTCCAAGTGGTCATCAGCAACCCAGAGAATTATGGTTCTCGATTGCCTTTCAACTATTCTTTAGAAATAAATCATCTCTTTATCGAACCCTCGTTCCTTCCGCGTCATCTCACTGGTTTTGGGAGTATCTGTGGCCTTGTTTATCGGCTGAGCGTGGATCTCATTCTCGTTTCCGTGCAAGCGATCTGTTACCATTCTCACAAATAAGCTTACTTTTTGCAAAAAATATTTTAGACGCTCTATAGAGTGTCCACAGACTTCTTTCTATAAAATCTATAGACTCTGTATAGACAAATCTTCGAGAACAGTCTAAAGGCAATAAAAGGCTATAGACAGTCTAAAGGTAATCTATAGATTTCTGGCCATGTACTTCTAGTAGTCATTTGTCTATAGACTATGAAAAGGCAAAAATAAATATCTATAGGAAGGCACAGAGTCTATAAGAAGTCTATAGGCTACCTACAGACCACTTTTATAAGGAACGCGCACTCGAGTGACCAGCGAAGAGGCCGCGTCATCGGTCGCTTGTTCTGTATCGCCATGCTTCATTTTTAAGTGCGTCTTCCATCGTTGTCTCCTCCTTCTATACTAAATGTTTCGTGTCCTCCGAGTCACTTTTCACCTGCAGTCTTGATTGACTTCTGCTGCTAAGGAAGTTCGACTTCGGTCTCTCGTGCTTCTGTACTTAGAAGATCAGGCATTCGCAACGTATGACAGAGGAGGTGATGCCATCTCATAGTTCAGTGAGCCCTGAGCTGCCACTTTAGAAGCCGAGATGAAGCCACGACTGCCGAACTGCTATACTGCTGCATTCTCGTTACAGTCAAAGCCCGCTTCTGCTTTTGTCGCCCAGCCAAGTTTACGGCACAGTTGGCTTAATGTGTTGCCCCTTTTTTCTGTCCGGTAATGGGCGCACAAGCGCAGATGTAGCTAGCCGAGCCCTGCAAACGGTAACGTAAACACGGTAACCATATGCTATAACTCTCTACTGTCTTTCGTCTCCAGCACCTACGTAGAGCAGTGTCTATTAAGTTACTTGGCACGAACAAAGTTCCCACAATTGCACTGGCTGTCCAATTCAGCCGGTACAAGCATCCGACATAATTACGCTGTGTCGTGTTGAGCCGAAGCAGAGTAAAAAGCAGCCTCAATGAAACATGCGTGTTAAGCAAAAGACCAAAAAATTCGGAGGAGGAAGTCACGAGTTAGCGGAGTGGCGAAACGGAATGCCTCCGGCTGGAGACGGCAGAGATCCGTTCCGTTGAAGGAGCTCTACTCGCGTAGTCGTTAGCCTGTCCCCGACCGCGCTGACATCTGTCTAGTCTTGGAACGGACGCGAGGCACTGTCGAAGCCCACGTAGCGAATGCGAGACGCTGCTGTCGCCGTGACGGTGCATTAATCAGTTTCTGGGTGGGACATTTTTCGCCCAGTTACGCGGGGATGGGTCTCGGCTCAGTGTGAGCGAAGTTCGCACGCAGGGTGAAAGTATGCAATCGACTCTTGCTTATTCTTGGCACCTACTACCCATTGGTTGGCGCGAGCACCTGCGAGAGCGACCTTCTGGGAAAGAGCCGCTGCCCATTGGTCCGACCCGCGACTGTGAAATCGAGCTTATTCGTGTTGCAAACAATTCGGTTACTCGGCGTCCAACCCGGGAGAGGCCCCAGGCAGCCCATATTAACAGCAGTAGCCCCTTCGTCTTTGCCGCTCAGAGTGCAGGTCATGCGCGGTATATTCATAATGCGGTCCATATAAAAAAACCCTATATGTCTATCCTGAATGATTACGTGACTTTTGGCTTAGTTATTGGTAGGGTAGGACAGCTAATATACAGCTTGTAATATGACATCGAAGGTAAGGCATTTCGAACCTGGCTCAAATCCGGACAGTTGTGATCGAAAGTTGAGCGCCGATTAGCGTAGGCTAACGCTGGAAGCTGCGTCAGCTCTCGCACATCGCCGCGGTCGAGTGAGAGAGAACCAGCTTTGGCACAAGGAATGTTCCGCAGTGAGCGCCGCCGACAGTGCTTGCAAGACTCCTAAGCGCATTCGCAAAAAGCGAAAGCTCCACATGAACATTCCTAGCGACGGTGGGCTAAAAACTGTCAGCATCGACGAAAAATGATATATATTTCTCGATCTTGACTGAAGATCGAAATCTTCGCCATGGAAGTCTCGCAGCACAGAGCACACCGCCAGTGTCATCTGATCTCTGATTGTATAGACTATTATACGATGTGATACTACAAATCTGCGTAGACCACTTTCCCATTCGAGGTTCTCAATTTGCTTTCACCTTAGATTTGTGGTGGGTGCAGGCTTCTTGAGGGTAAAGGTGTGTGTGTGTGTGGGAGGTGGGTTGAAGGCTTTTGGAGTATGGAGGTGGGTAGAAAGTGGAGATTTGTGGCCTGGTGGAGGATTGGGCCTCTTGGAATTGGACACGGGTTGAGGCTTTTGAAGGGTGGAGGTTATTGGCAGGTCGTGGGTGCAGGCTCGTAGGTGGGAGGTGCATTCTCACCAACGGTGGCTGCGGGTAGGACCCGCCAGAGGGTGCCCCGGAATCTACCCACGTGATCGGTAGGCGTGCCTACACAGTGATCTCACAAGATTGAAAGGGATGCCACTTTTGGTGAAGGCATCAACAACTTCTAACGCTATCGCATTGCTAACACAATATATTGTGTGTCCCTGAGTTTATTTAGCCTCTCTGATTCCTTGAATTTTGGGCTTTTTGCCGTTTATTGGTATCACTTATTGTAAGCCGCTCTAGTCTTCTTGAGTCTCACCTATATTGGTATTTATATTTTTCTCAGTTTTGTTCTCCCTTACGCATAGCCACCTTTTTCTGCAATGCCCTCGGGACATGAAGGTAATGATTTAAATAAAAAAATGTCACTAACGCAGTAGAAATGAAAACCTGCTGATACATAAACTTTGCGGGATTACCGAGTACGCTAACGGAAACGCTTAGCCCGGCATGATCCAGTAGTATGTGCAGCCTCAGTTGCCAGCAAGAGACTGCGATGACAAGATCTAAAATCACGTACCACGGAAATCTAGGCAAAATGGCGTACGTCCGAACATCCAGCACTACGTGGTGCCCAAGCTGTCACTGAAATTAGCGCTAGAGGTGATAACCGGCCAGTAAGCCACTTTTCCGCTACTTTTTCGCTTATGTGGTTGCCTTTAGGACAAAAATTCGCGTCGGTTTCGGCTTATGTTTAACATTGATTTATTTAAGTTGTTCGATTTAAATTGCAGAGAACAATATTCACGGACGTTCTTATGAATCAATCTGTCCTTGTAGTACAGGTCTTTGGAGACAAGAGCACAGAATAAGACGAATAAGAGGAGTCCAAGCCAAGACCGTGCTCACAGAAGGATGAGTGATTCATTCTTTCCAGACGCAATAGCCCGATGGAATGCCCTGCCTGATAATATTGCTTCGTGCACAGATCGAGCCATTTTCATCCGTCATCTGTGTCTCTATGTCTTACGTGATGTATTCGGCCTTACCAAATAATCCGATCCTGTGCTACTGTTTCTCATGATTTTTTTTGCGTTGTTTCGTTTTTTTTTATTATTCTGCAGCTAGCATCAATATGTTGTTACACACTGTTCTTGCCCCCGATTTATATAATGCCCAAGGGCAACTAAGGCTTCAATAAATAAAATGAAAATCTCAGGTAGCAAAATTAGAAAGGCTTTTCTGCTGAAAGGTAAACTAAGATTTTCACGCCGTTCACTGAGTGAGGAGATGGCTTGCAGCGTCTTACCTCCTCCTGCTTCAAAAGTGCGCTGAAAAGGGGCATTTCAATACTTGTCTGCTGCAGAGTTTATAACCCATAAAAGCTCTTTCCTCGAAAGTTGACCAAGATAAAGGCGTATTTTTGTTTGGCCAGAATATAGCTGCCTTTGTTGCACCGCGCCTGTTTTAAACAAATGAACCATCCTATAGCAAAGTTCCACATGTTTCGCTGTATTTTGTGTCGCTATTCAAGTTTGTATCAAGCTAGGAAAAAAAAAAAGACGCCACACGAAGTGGCAAGTTTTGTTGTTTTATTACCTCACGTAATGGAAGTAACGAATTGAATGAAGGTTATGCTCTTCTGATGTGGATAGCTGTTACATCTTTATTCGTTTGGTAAAGCGTGATGTTTTTTTTTTGAACTTGGGATATTATGAGTGGCAATAAATTTCACTTTCCTAAAATCACTTTTTCTTATATCGCCACCTACTGCTTTTCCGCTTGTTTGTCGTTTCTGCATTTTAGGTTGGACGTGATATTTCAGCCATTCCAGTGGCGCAGCTGAGCTTAAAATTTGCCCTACTGACTACTTGAAAGCTTCTAATGAAGTGTTTTGAAATTTCTATTCACTTGCACGTTCGCGATGGGCTGAAAAAGGAACGGTAGGCGCACTGCCGGTGCTCCAGAGAGGGCTTTTTATTAAATGCTTGCTCTCTTCCTTCAAAGATCCGAGCGGAGGCACCACAATTGTGTGCGAAAGTCATCAGTGAGGTGGACTAGCGTTGAACCTCGTTATAACGAAGATGAAGAGGCCCGGAGATAAATTCGTTACATCCGCAGCTTCGTTATAGCCCATGTTTACCGATATTCCGAACGGAATTGTCATTCCTTCGTTATTCCATCATTTCATTCTACACCGTGTAAGAAAAAGAACAGGACGACTCCCCAGTGCCGCACTTCGTCGTCATCGCTGGTGGTTCGGGCGCGAGTCTCGGGCTCGAGCTGCTTCCTTCGGCTGGTTCTGCCATCCTGCTACGATCAGACCGCTGCCTGCGTTGGTCGCCGTGACCCATTAATAAATTCACTGTTCAACCGTTTCGTTATAAGAAGGTTCGATTTGTACACACGACTCATTTCTTTCTCTGATTTTTTTTTTTTTTACAAACGTATACTAGATTGTTTTGCAGCTAACTTTTATAGTTCCAATTTTTATGCACTGCGCCAATGTAATATACGTTACTCAGCTGATAAGCCCCATCTACTTGCATTTATGTGCTCGCGCCAGCATGCCTGGCCTAATGGGGAATGCCTGATGGGAAAATGAACTAGCGCCAATTAAACAAGCTACCGACTTTTTCATTGCGTAATGTTGCCTTAAGAAGGTGACTGTTTTTTTTCTCTCTCTCTTCCATGTAAACACAGATTCGGTTTCCGCATGTTTCTGTGCGCTAACGTACGTCGGGTAAGAACACCGCTACAGTGTCTCATAATCTTAGTTCAGCTTTTAAACCCAATGTACCATACCAAGCAAGGAATGTTGATTTGAAGTGGGAGATAAACATTGGCAAGCTAACCCACATATCATCTGAACGTCGAGAAGATGTAAACGTTAACCGGGGGCTGGTGATAGAAGTTTGTTTACACTTTTATCACTGTTCTTGTTAGGGTTTACACCTTATGTCTGCCACGAGAATAGAGCTCTACAGCTCAAGCTCGCTAGATGCGACTAGACTTCCTCCAAAGGTGTCGTGATGGAGTTCTACAATGTCCGGAACTGTTCATGGCGTTGTACGAGCATCATCGGTCGAAACGCCTTGAACTGAAGCTCGGTCTTGAACCTCGGCGATACCGATACCAATGACTGCTTAGTGCCCGTGTTACTGCCGCCGCCGTTGAGCTGTGCTCATTTGAATGAACACTCAAGTTAACCTCCAAAAAATTGGTCACTTCGAACAGTTCACTTCGAACAGTTTATTAAGGCAGAGTTCTACACCTGCCTGCTTGTTCCTCTGCTATGTCTGCTTCCCTGCCTGTAATCACCGCCTCCGGGCAGTAACGTGCACGAAGGCAGAGACTCAATACCACGCATGGTAAATTAAGAATGGGCCGTCACATGACGTGGTTGATTAGGAAGACTAGTTTTTTTCCCTGCTTCGTTTGGTATGATTTCTTGCGCAGTCCTTCTGTGAGAAGCATTCTGAAACAACCCGCCCCTTATTATGACGGTCTAGTGCAGGTAAATCGAGCCTCTCAGGTTCCGCTAACTTTGGCAGGTTGTGCCGAAGGTTGCCCTTTAATACAAAACTAGAGGAGAGAAATCATGCCGATGCAACGAGCACGCAACCGAAATGCTCGCTACGCCAGTGACTAACGCTCAATTCATGATCCGTGGTCGAGTAATCGCAGTTTTTTCGTACAATCCTCTTTTTGTCGTAGTATTTGCGCCCAGTCACCATACACCGCAGAAACGGGGGCGATATTCGAGATTAATGAAGTCGTTAACCTCGAGCATTAATAATCAAACTTCTCCTTTCGACTGGGCTTTAAATTGCGGCGAATAGTAGTTCGCGTTCCGGTACTTACGTGCGTTCACCCCAGCCGTATCATTTATTCGGACAGTAAATTTTGCGCCTTCCTAAAAGCGTGAAGTTTTCAGCTACATGTTGAACTTTGTTCAGCAATCTGGCCGCGGCGTTACTCTTAACTGTTCGTTCTCTTTTTCGGGCAATGAACTGCGCAGTCGTTTGGCTCTTTAATGAGGTCATTCCGGTCGGATTTTCAGACCTCGTTCTAAAAAAGAACGAACAAAGTTGCCCGAGTGAATACAGGGTCGTAAAAACTTCCGCCCTCGTTAAAGGGAGCTTTTTTCTACTCTCACCGCTAGCACAGCAGTGGGCTTTTTTTACGACCGTCTACCTTTTGTTGGTTTTTTAATTCCGTTTTTGATTTTGAACACGCAGTTTTGTTTATATAAAGTGCAGTTGTGCACCCAAACACATGATTTTATTAAGTACGCAATAGAAAGCTGGACCTTTCTCGCATTTTGCAAAGATTTAAAAGCAACTGTAAAGTGTTAATGACTCTCAGAGCTACCGCAGATGCGCTGTTTCAATTTCACTGTTTCCGTAAAAAAGTTAGCTTATGGTCGCAAATTTGGTTAGGCGCAGCGCTATAGCTCTCCTTTGGTGAAATAGTCCCCCACGATGCCTGAATGCTAAGCTCTGAGCATTCGATGCGGTATTCCCTAAAATCCCTTACTGGGCTTAGGTTGACATATGACATTGTCGGCCCCGTCGATCTCTTCTTGTTTATATTGTTCTCTTAAGCCTTTGGCAGTGCACATAAAGACATTCTCATATAGTTTTTCTTGCAGCTGTGTGCCAAGGTGCGCCGTGTGTTTCACCGTAATATAGTCCGCTGCAAAACTGTTCGTTGGAGAAGCACACCGAAAGAAAAGAACGTATGCAGACATGGAGGTAACACTGAGACTTGTGGCTGACATTCCAGTACCAGTCTTAAGAGCCCTTGAAACGCGGAATGTCATTATGGGACAGTGCGCTGAAATTAATTTTCCCAAGTATTCCTGTCTCGAGAAACTGCAGTAGGCCGTAGAAATGTGTCTAGAAAAGCACATTTATGACTGGCTGCAGAGGTAACGTTTGCTGCTTCTTGAGAAATGTCGTGATGTGTTATTCATGTCTTTGCATCTCGCAGTAACCTAAGTCTCAGTTTTATTTTAGTACGATAGCGCTAAACGTGCAGCTAGCGAAAAAGGCGTCTTGTGTCGGGATGAAGCCGGAGGAGCAACAGACGCGAAGTTGGAGAGGAGGAGCTGAGCTGGAAGTGTATGCGAGCGCGCACTGTTTGGCCGAGACAGATAGTGCCACGTGACGCGGCGGCGCAGCTGGTGCATGGGTCGCCGGCGCGCAAAAGGACGAGCTTCCTTCGGCAGGGTGGTAACATCTCCGCCAATTTGAATCGCAGCTCCATTTAGACGCATCTAAGTATTATTGCGGAAATCAATATTTGCATGTTTTTCACGCGTGATAGCGCCGAATAATGCTTCCAGACATCGAAGTCTTAATTCGAATGAAACTTTAGAACCTTTCTCTCCATTGTATGAGTCGGCGCCATGCATGGGGTTCAAAATGGCATCTCCCGCTTGGACAATAGGCGTCGAAGGAACGCTGTATTGAGGCAACCCTACGAGGAGAGCAGGTTCACGTGACTGGATGGGCGCGGTGGGGAGCCTGCGCTGCCCAGGCGGCGCTGCAATTATTCTATTGGGGGACTAAATGAAAACCGCTGCCGCGAGCCGCTTGAGCAGCTACGAGCGGAAGACCACATTCAGTACGATTAGAGGTCGGCATTTGGCTGGAACCGGTCCTCGCAGCTAAACCGAGGCAGGAAACAAGAAAAGAGAAACGCCGTTCATCGACATCATGCTGTGTTGCTACACCAAATAGTCCGGTCAGTAAACGAGGGTTTGTTCCCACCACCCCAGGAAACCAAAGAGAAGGGGGTTCGCCGGGTTGTTCAGTAATTCTGAGCCCGCTCCTTTTCCGGGTTTCTCTCTAGCTGCCTAATCATATACACAGAGGAAGGGGGGGGGGGGGGGGGGGGGGGGCGTTCAAAGTTAAACTTTTGAGAGGGGTAGGTTCTTTTGCGTGAACTTGAGCGCCGGGTTCCCCTCGTTTTCAGGATGACTGTGTGCCGCGGAATGACACTTGCGCTCTGGTACCTAAGCCTTCAAGATACGAACGTACTTCTTACTCTTCCTTCACAGCCTGACGCACGCCATGTGTGGTGTTAACAGCGCGCGCAGGTTCCCTAAGGGATTGCCCGCGTGCTCGCATCGCACATGCTTTAGGTTCACTTTACGTGCGCTTTGCGCCGCCGTTAAACAGATTGGGTCGTTTCAGACGAGGGCGCGGACGAAGACCCGGATGAGGCCGGGCCTTCTAATGTGAATCCTGATGTTAAGCGCCGAGCCACACGATCTAGGGTGTTTCGTAGCGAAGCGACAAGCGTGTGGCCTTCAGTGAGGTGTCAATAAAAGGCGTTCGCCAAAACTGCTAAATAGAGTTCCTCATAGCCGGACAGGGTTTCACAAGGGCGAAGTGGTTTCGCATGTATAACACATTTACAAACAGGATTAGATCGTCAATAATCCTTTTTACCCTTTCCAAACACAGAACACCAAGAAAATGCTGGAACTGAGCTGCATTGCACAGACTCCATCTGAATTCATGCACCCATAACGGCAGAGGCGGATGTACTGCCTTTCATTAAATGCAGTCCCTTTATAATCACCATACCTTATTTATCATTAATATCTAATCGCTCTAATTTAGAAGTTCAAACCGGTCTGCCAAGCCTACCAGCGCGCCGAAAAATATCTACTCTGCTTGTTTCACAAATTCTATCATGAATTATCACCTAGCACTACACTCATCATGCAAGTTCATCGGACCTCCAGCCGCATCACCCACACCATGGCCGTTTATCCGCCATATACCCCGGTCCCATTTTTGAGGTATTGGAAATACATAAATGAAAACAATACGACCTACATACACGCAAGGGCTGGTGATAGGTGCCATAAACATTGGTTACGATCTGGAAGAATATCCCCGTTGACAAGAGATATCATGCCAGCATCATGATCTCAATGAACACAGCCAAAATGTCAACGCAAAAAGGGTAAACTATAAGATAAAAGAAATTAGTTATATCTTTGGTTGTTCATAAAAACGAATTTAAAAACTCTAATGCAAAGTTTACGCAGAAAGAACAATATGGATGACACCTGATGCACACCGAGATTGTTCTCGCCTGCAGCCAATGCAAGGCATAGTGCACCTTCTAGTGAGCCTTCGCTCGATGTCGTCGAGGGCATTCAGCGACGAGCGCTTTCATCGATCTGTTGTGTCACGACCAATCCGAAGGCCTGGAGATGTAAAGCGGAACTGCTGCTTCCACTCTCCTGATGGACGCAAAATCCTCCCTGATGGATTTCGCGAGACTCGAGTGCATGTCTTACGCAGAGGCGTTAAAGTGAGCAGGAGCGCGGCGCTATCGATCATAGCGTTGTTGCTGCTCATGCCGAAGGACACTCTGCTGAAGTGAAAGGAACAGGAGTCGACAGACTCAAGTTTGAGTCGCAAAAAAAACCGCGTGAAATACGGAGAAAAAGAGAAACATACATCGACAGGATAGGCGCTGGTCCTGTTGTGTATGTTTCTCTTTTGTCCCTTCTCGTATCTTTTTCTTTGTGTATCATGAACCAACTAGCCTAAACTAGGGATCTTGAATACAGGTTTGAGACCGCGAGAAATGCAAGCGGGAGGCAAAGTTGCATGACTAAAAATTTGTCAGAATCGACCGACGATTAACAGTAAAACTAGCAGAAGCGAGTCTTGCGCACATTTGAAATTTACTATGGGCATCCACAATATTTACCGACAGGTCACTCATAAAGGCTAATCAGTTATGCTGTTATGGGCTCTTACGACAGGTCTAGAACCGCAAACTTTACAGCGCAAGAAACTTTCCTGCAGCGTTTTGCTTCTGTACATATAGCAGAAAAATCTCTATAGTCAGGACAAATTATGGTAGGCAACACGTACAGTTTCAAATACCGTCTGTAGCAAATCGCACTGAAAAACTTCTGTATTTCAACGAGCCATTACCAAAGAGTTACTGAAGGCTGTAGTAGAGCAAGAAAATATTTGAATTGATTTGATTTATATTTTTCTAGCGTTTTGTTAGCTTATATGGCGCTTGAGTGTTGCTTCTTTTATCCCTTTCGTTTCCTAAAAAGAGAAGCAAGTTTTGTCACCTGCGTAACAATTTCACTGCGCATGTGTGACCATGCTGATTTAAAATGGTGCTGCTTACTGAAATCTGTTTTTGTCGGGCACTTTGCATGTTTTGTTCGCCTGAGAAGTTTCCCCGGTGTTTCTTTTTTAGGTTGATTTTTTCCCTTGATTTCTTCAAATAAAGATCCAAGGCCGCTTTTCATACATGCAAATGATATGCGTTCGCCATTGAGGTTTTACATATTTGTAATGCCTTTGTGACGAACTGCATACGGAGCAGAGGCCTTTGTCAGGCTTCTTGCCTGTTGCCTTTGCTCCGGTTTCGGTAAACTAGAATGAAACAAATTAAAGTGAAATGAAAAAAAAATAAAAGACAGTGCCAGAGTCAGGGAAGTCGATGTTCACGTGTGTCGTCAGCTTTGTGAGCGCTTAATGAAGAGAAAAACTCAATCAAAAGTGTCCAAAGCAGGATTTGTAATAATACAGTGCCATTGTACATACCTTAGTCTCGCTGTTTGCTAAGTTGATCAATGTAATCGAAAGTGCACCATTCATACAAGCGCATGTGGCGAAGAGCAAACACACTACAGAATGACGCGTGCAGAGAACATTGCAGTTTATTAAAGAATCCACACACCCGTTCCTGTATATTTTACTGAGTTAGATACCATACGAATCCTTGCCAGAAATAAACTTTTTTTTTCCCGAGCTTTAAGAATGCCACGCAAGTATTAAGGTTCGTGCATCTGAATAATGACGACTCAGGGTGTTCAGCTATGGAGATCATGGGGTGGTCAGCAAAGCTTCGCAGGTAAAGTATAAATCAGGAGAGGATGAAGGGGAAAAAAATCAGTGAGACAACTGAGCAAACTCCGACTAGCTATCTAACAAGCGGGGACGAGAATAAAGGAAGCAAGAAAAAGAGAGTATAAAGGCCAAGCACATCACGACTAGGGGTGCCTGATACACAAAGACTAAAACGGGAGCAAGCAGGTCCAAAATATTGAAGTACAGGTTTGAAAGAATTGTGGGCCAATGAAAACTTCTTCCAAAACGGTGTTCATAACCGGTTTTAATGGGCTAAGAATCTCAATTCATGCTGCACTGCATTGCAATGAAGTAAGTAGTTTTTCATAGCATTAGGGTCGCAATTCACGCTGCAGGTCATTTTACTACAACAAATGTTTTTTCACAGCAATTGAATTCCAGTTCCTATTTGATGTAATTTTAATGCAGCGAGTGGTGTTTCATAGCAGTGAAATCCGAGCTCTAGCTGCATGTCATTTTAACGCAAGAGGTGTTTTTTCATAGCAGTGTAATTCCAATTCGTGTGCTACGTAATTTAATACCAGTGTTTTTTTTATAGCAATGCAATGCCAATTCATGCTGTACGTCATTTTATAGCAAGCGGTGTTTTTTAGTAGGAATAGAATCCCCATTCGTGCTGTACGACATTTCGCTACAAGTGGTTTCTCACAGCAAGAGACTCCAATTCGTGCTGCGCGTAATTTTAAAACAACTGGTGACTTTTCATTGCGGTAGAATGCCGATTCGTGATGTACGTCATTTAAATAGAACAAAGGGTTTCTCATAGCTAAATACTACCAATTCTGGCTGCACATCATCTTAAAGCAATCGGTGATTTTTCATACCAACAGAATCCCAATTCGTGCGGTAGGTCATTTTAATGGAGCAATGAATTTCACGGCTGCGTTTCGTCCACACCACTAGAAAGTACTTTGAGTTTGATTTGTCATCCACGCCTTTTAGATGTGTCCGTTTGCGTCGACGCGAACAGACGGCGCTGCTGTTCCTTTACCCTAGTATGCATTTCATAGGAGCTTACGCAGACGGCACTTGCTCATTTAATAGTTAGCTTGCAGTTAGTGCCTCATGAACAATAGTATTTTGTTACAAAGGCCGTGATTTCCTGCGTTCTCGAACCCGAGGAGGAAAGCAAGTATTTATATTAAAGGCCCCGTACGAGAGTTACGTTCTGTGCGCTCATAAATGCACAATATCGTCACGAAAAGACCAAATCGAGACTGCTTAAAAATGTTGCAGTTTTTTCACAGCGACACCCACATCTGCGATGTCCTCTGAGAAGCCGCGAGCGCCATTTCGTGCACGCAAGCCTTACCTCGTGCAGTGTGCCTCATTCGTTCTCGTCGGGTAGGACGCTTGGTCGACGCCGTCAAGCGCTTACAAATGCTTTTCGGGTGCTCTGCACGCATCTGTTCAGGAGTTGAAGTAGTTGCCGAGAAGGACTCGCGGTCAGTCGGCCTCGCCAAACACTTCGAAACCGTTGTCCGACGTTCGCGGTACCTAGGCGACGTTGTCAAGGAGAACAGCGAAACGGGCTCATAAAGGTTTGTTTACTGACAACGCTCGGTGTCTAAACATTGCGATAAAACAAAAAAGCTTTATGCACGCATGCATTTCTGCAGTGGCGTTAGTCTAGGCATAGCACGGACCAGACCTCAATTTTGTATTTAATTGTGTTCTTGGGAATTTAATAGGTGGACTAGGCATAATACAAGGAAACAATAAACAGCGGTATCTAACTAACCGCAGCCGTGCAGATACAATGGAAAGCACCCTATATATTGCCTTTGTATGCATACCGCTGCGCTTGAGTAGATGGTAATAAGTAATTGAATCCCTGAAATTATTTTTCTCCATTATTCTCGTTGCTCTCAAAGCTTTCAGCCCTTTCTTTTTTTGTTATCGCCCCAATCCACTAACCGCCGTTATCTCCCTCTTTGCCAGGGTGTCGCCACGTGTCTTCTTTGGCCTTCCTGGATATGATGCTTTGCGTCTCTGTTTCACTATGCTAGCGTACACGCAAGCCTAATACAACTTGCTTCAGCTTTTTTTCGAACTGGGTCCAGTCTTTGCTCATGACTGCTGCGTAGCAGCATCGACAACCTGCGCACATTTGTTGCCACTATATATACGGCCTCGAATGACTGCTGCTTCTGGCTCGTTATCGAAAGCACAAAGCAGGCGCAATTTTTGTGGCGATGATCAGCTGCGCGGTTAACGCGTAAGCCTTTAAACTTGCCTGAAGTTCCTGAGATATTGATTATAATCCCTGCACCCAGCGCGTTATTACATGTCTCCCTTTAACACATGTGCGTACCTTGAATATTCACTCTTGAAGAAACACTCAGGACAACTCCATGCAAATGTTGTTCCGAGTATAAGTATGGGGCTCTTTCTGGTTGTGTTAACATCAGGGCAACGAGGCTGCCGATGCCCTGGCCAAGGCAGCCCACGAGGCCTCCACGCCCTGCTGCACCTCAGTCGTTCCCCTGGACGCTGCCCGATCCATCACGGAGCGGCTACTCCTGCTGGAACACCCCGACACCAGGGTTGCCCAAGGGACACCCCCCCCCGCTCCTGCCGGACAAGGGACTTGCAAGACGGGAGAGGTCCCTCCTGCTCCGGCTCCGTGTGGGCTACGCCTGGACCGGGGCAAGACTCTTCCGCAAGGGCCTGGCTACTTGTGCAGACTGCCCCCGCTGTAGTGACCCGGAGGAGACAATAGAACACCTCCTGTGCGGTTGTCCTGCCCTGGCCGCACAACAGGCTAGGCTCTCAGCTGGCTACCGGGCACTGGGTCTCCCAGCTGACACGTCACGGGCCCTGCTCTTCCCGTCCGGACCCAACACCAGCAAGGCCCTTCGGTCCCTCCTTGCCTTCCTGGAGGACACGGGCTTGGACAGCTATTGCTAGTCCTTGGCGGCTGATGACAGCGACTGCGCCTCTATAGACGCTCTTCTTTCCTTTCCCTTTACTTCTTTCTTATCCCCTCTACCTATCCTCCTCCCTATCTGCACGCCGGCAGTGGTGGTGGCGATAACTCGCCAGTCACAGGCCCGTGCTAGTTTCCTTTCCTCTTCCTTCATGCACTTACTACTACTACTACTTACTTGTGTTAACAGTCGGTAGGCAGCAAGGAAAAAAAACAGAAAAATGAATTACGAAATTTCCTCTCCACTCGAATCAAGATTGTGCCGTCTACACCAAAGCCTGGTTGCTGTCGTTTTGAAGGGAACAGTTGTGTATTACAGCCTCTGGGATATGTGACTGAAATTCGATGTCGAGGCCCTCAGTTCACCTGCGAAATCGGCCCTTGGTGGTGACACCTATTTTCGGTTTTGGTTCTTTTCTGGCTAACAAAAGCTCCGTTTTGAGTGATATTGTCTTCTTAGTCCTTAGCACGCCATTGCCCATCGATACAAGCTGCGAAGCATTGCCACCCAGTTATGTTTGGTCACCTCACAGGGCCCATTATATCGGCGTTAATTTAGTCGTGATGCAAAAGTCTGCTAACTCATTCAGTACAAGTTCGTTTCTTTTAAGTCTAAGTTTTGTGCTATTGTTTCCGTTCGCGGTTTTTTGAAGGCTAACGTGGTCGACAGTGATTGCAATCGGGATTTATTTTTCACAGTTTGTTATTGGGAAAGCATTAGATGGCTATGTCGCGTCATCAAAAGTCCGCATGATGGTGTCGTCCAGTGAAGATAAATCTGCAAAAGCTTGATGTGTTAGATAGCGCGTGATGAGATCTTGCTGTGGGGAAAATTTGGTTCATGCGTTATAATTAGTTAATTTAATTACATGCGAAAATTACATTTCGCCGTCAAAATAGCGTGGACATCGATATAGTACATGAACGTCAGAATAGACATGGACACCGATATGGTTGTGGACATTTTTCTTTCGCACTCCTCCAATGCGGATAGCCGCAGGGATCTCAAAGGTTTGTATAAGTAGTAAGCCTAAACCCAATAAATAGGACAAACTGCTCACTTGGTTACCCTTATCAAGTTATCTCAATGAAGTGGCGCATCTGAGTGGTGTCGCTGCCGCTGCTGCTCTCGCTGATCCCCAGAGGCGTCAGGCACTCCCCGCCACGGCTGCACAAGCAGATTTCGTTTCGCTCGAGAATATTTGCTTCGCCATCCGCTGACGGTTGATGCTCTAAGCCGGCTGCTACGTGACTCGAAGAGAAACACGGGGCCTTCCGGAATACCGGCCTTCCCGAAAAGGGTCTCCTCGCTCGGTTGCTTCGTTCCGAGCGGACGGCGAGATAGAGGGTGCTTCAGCGTGGAAAGAGCAACAACTTCGCCGCTCTGTGTTTTCCCGCCGAGCTGATTTGAGTTTCGAGGAAACTCGACTACGCTACGATGAAAAAGCAGTCCGTATCACTCTTGTCGACTGTCTCGTAGCCGAGTTGCATTTGCGCAGTTGCTGGATGCGTGTACGATTCGCTCTCTATATTTGATGCGCCAAAAGAGATTCCGCCTATTGGGCAGCAGCGCTGCGCGCGTGCTCTCGCCTCCTTTTTTTCTTCCCCGACGCGAAGCTCAATAATTTCTGACCCGACGCACATCGCTCGGCTTCTGTGTGTGACCTTTCCTCGCATCGACACGCGTGGGAGAACGATCGTTAGTGCGCGTCAGCCTTAACGACATCCGAACCCTTTGCCACTGCCAAGCAAAAAAAAAAAAAAAAAGTCTTATGCCGAGAAGAGACCGGATGATTGAGGAGTCCCACGTGTTGAAATGCAAGCTTCTCATGGCGGCACGCACTTCTCGCTTTGCAGTTCATAGCGAAATGTGCTTGCATACGTGATGCGGTACGAGGGTCGCAAGTTTGAGCGTAGCTAAGTCCGTGCAGATGCTGTGGCCAATGTGGTAAAGAGCTTTCAACCTTAGATATGCATTATGAGCAAACTTAAGATGCTTTCGGGGTCTGTCTGAGTTTGAGCGACGCTGTTCTCCAGAGCAATTTTAAGGCGCATTGCATAAGCCAGAGAGTAAGACGTAATATATGGGCTGCATGAGCGGAACAGCGGATGTCTCAAGTGGCTGATAAGATGGGTCGTTGTATAAGTTAGTGGAAAGCTTACCATTAGAGGCCTCAGGCGTGGGGAACTGTAGGCGAAACGAAAAATGGGGGCAAGCAAAATAGACGAAGCGTGGACACTTCGCCTGAAAGGCGAGCGGTATGCCGTTCGAGGGCTCTTCGCGTTCCCCTGCGATTTCTGAACGCTAAGCCCAGAAGCCACTTGCATACTTTATGAGGTGTAGTGCGTTCACTCTTAGCGCTTTGTCTTCGCTAGAAGTCTTCCAATAAGCGTCATGATGCCATCACGTTTCAACAGAAATCAACCGAGAAGGTTTGGTACATAGCCGTTTTCTGAGATCGATTTGTAATTTTACTCTTCCAGCGCTTTCAAAAACTTTTAAACAGAGAGGCCGCTCCCTCTGATGGTTTTTCTGTGCTGCTGACCACTAATAGCGGGGGTGAAGAATATAGCATTTGAAACACTAAAATCACCCTTTTCCTATCTTGCTTCTTCACGGTTGTCATCGTCAATCGAGGCTGAATGGTGGGCCTTTTGGTAAGGAATTCTGAAGAATTTTTTAACAGCCAAAGAAGGCGCATACTCGAGTGAGAACCACACAAGACATGGGCTGGACTAACAACTGAAAATTTTATTGAAATCAGACCACTCAGTAATATAACCACGCAAGCGCCAAGCCAGGACCGGTAAACTAGACAACGTCATTAAAAAAATTCTTAGATATCATAGCCAGAGATGGGGAACTGATTCACGCATCGCCATATTCCGCAATCTGGAAGGCCTCGTAAATTTGATGTGCCTTACGTGTTTTTTTATGTCCATGTCCATGTTTTCTATGTTTTTCTATGAAGTTTCCATCCTTGAACATAGAAAAACACGTAAGGCAGGTGAAAGTTATAAGGACTTCCAGATAACGAACATGGTGATGCGTGTATCAGTTCCCCATCTCTTGCTATCACATCTAAGAAATTTGTATGATATCTAGTTATCGGTCCTGGCTTGGCGTATGCGTGGGTGTATTACTGAGTGGTCTGTGGTGAATAAAATTTTCAGTTCTTAGCCCAGCCCTTGTCCTGTGTGGTTCTCTTGTGTACGGGCAGCCTTTGGCTGGTAAAAAATTCGTCTTCGCCAATGAGACGCATCGGTAAAGGGACAGAAGCAAAAGCTGAGGTTATTCATTGGCACTCGACCAAAGAGACTTACTGCTGGTTTAAACGAGCGGGAAAAGAGTAACGCATTTGTTTACTTGCTGGCAACAATGAGTGCCATCAGTGCTGTCCACACATCCTCAAAATTAATGAGTTTTATAAGGGGAATTTGTGTTTTAAAATTCTGTATCTCCTTTCGTCAAACATTAAACTTATTTTCAGAGCGGGTAATGCGAATACAAACTATATTGTTAGCAAGATGTACAGATAGAAGCAATGTGAAACGGAACGCGAAGGCGCTTCGTGAAGCGCTGACGGCTAGAATGGGCGACACCTGGCGCATGCGCAGAGAGAGGTGCGCCTTTGCCGCCGATTCTGACTGTTGGCGGCTGCGCTTCGCAAAGTGCTGCGGCCACGCGCTACCGTGTTCCCTGTAATATTGCTTCTAGCTGTTTCATTACAAGCTATGCGCACAGTTTATACAGTTTATAAGGCATGCCGGTTATGCGGGAGCTTTTAAGATTAGGTAAATTCTTGAAGAAAATAAATAAAAATTTATTTCCTTGTGAACTTCTGCTACCATCGTGTGCAGACATCGTGTGTTCCGCTAGTATGAGCCTAACGGCTGGAGTTACTATTCAC
Source organism: Amblyomma mixtum (assembly GCF_055824585.1). Lineage (NCBI taxonomy): Eukaryota > Metazoa > Arthropoda > Arachnida > Ixodida > Ixodidae > Amblyomma > Amblyomma mixtum. The sequence continues at coordinate 290,426,317 of NC_143012.1, read as the reverse complement.
TTTAGCAGTGAAGTACACCAATAAACGACTGGCTGACCTTCGTGTTTTTAACGCCGATAAACCGACAATTGGGGCTAGTTGCCGCAGCATTTTTGCAATGGAAGCGCTAACTTTCACATTGGAGCCTTTGACAGCAGCGTTCACAAGCACATCTAACCGTGATTATACGACAGTGGGTATGTATGAGTGCCTCAGGCACTCATGCATTATTAATAATTTGAGTGCATCACTACAATGTAACCCGGAAAGTTTCTGGCTAGCGTTGCTCCTTCACTGTCCTTGTAAGTTATGCTTCTGTATAAGAAACTCTGCACTTAACGTATAAAGAGACCACATTATTCATGCAGGGTCTAGGCGAAGCTACGGTTAGCTGAGACAGTCATGAAGATAACGAATTTCATTACTGAGTTCACGCCTATAAGTGACTGTCCTGAGAGCTTAATTGCGCAGATATGACGGAGTATGCTCTCGATGCTCATGTGTGTGCTAGCAAGTCACAAGTAAAGCTTATTTCTATAAAATACGAAACCTCGCAAGATCCAACGAATAAACCGCTGTAGCGAGGGGAAAAGAATAAGTCTTTCTTGATGTTCGCAGCCCTTTCAGGGCCACAACTCCACAGGAAAACTTCAAAGGAAGGAAAACTTCATGTGTGCGGGCTCTCATTGCGGTGCGCTTTTCTTGGGCTGTTGTACAAGTGATGAAAAATCAACTAAACGAACAAGCCTACATTCAAAGAATGTTACATGAAGCTTTTTCATTAGCGCTTTCATTCTTAATGACGGCTGCTACCCGGCAACAGTTAGCTTTTATATTCCTACATTTCACCCAGTCAAGGCGAGAGATTAGAGTCGCCAGTCATGATGAAAGATTCGGTTACTTCAGCATGCTTTATCTTTCTTTTTTTTTTCTTCTCGCCTTCCCTTTTTCTACCGGCCCTGCACTGGGCAAGGTGTGTTGCTGGGCGAGTTGGTTGAGGTACATGTTGAGAAAAAACACTGCTTACAGACAAAGGACCAGGACGAGAAAAACACACAACTGCGCTGAACTGCTGTACTGAACTGCTGCGCTGCACTGAACTGCTTTCTTGAGAAACTCTTATTTCTTGCCTGTGCTTCTATGGTCTTGTATATTATAATAGCTCTACGCTAAAAGACGCAATTGTCGCGATTTCCTGAATAATTAGTCAGGGCTCCGTCGCCGAACGGTTCTTAGAAATTCTTGAATAGTGCTTCAGTTTGCTAGATATAAGCAAATAAAGGTAAGGACTAATAAACAGAATACTGAATTCGCTTTAGTGACGGAAAATTTATTTTTCGTTACCTCTTGTCTTTTTTAGACGTAACTCATTACCTCGCGAAGCGTCACTCATGCGCAACTCCTCCTCATTTGCTGCCCTTGCCAACTTGCTCTCGAAACTGTGCACGCGAAGTTGCCGTGTTCGAACCCGACCGCGGCGGCCATATTTCGATGGAGGCGAAACGCAAGAGGCGCCCGTATGCTGTGCGATTTCAGTGCATGTTAAAGATCCCCAGGTGGTTGAAATGATTCCGGAGACTACGGCACCTCTTTCTCTCTTTCTTCTTTCACTCCCACCTTCCTCCATTCCCTTACGGCGCGGTCCAGGTGTCCGCCGAGATATGCGAGACAGATACTGCGCCATTTCCTTTCCTAAAAAACCAATTTACAATTGGCAAATTGGTTTCTGAGGAAAGGAAATGGCGCAGTATCTATCTCACTTATCTCGGCGGACACCTGAAGCACGCCGCAGGGAAGGGAGGAAGGTAGGAGTGCAAGAAGAAAGCGAGAAACTGGTGCCGTAGTGGAGGTCTCCGGAATAATTTCGAAGCAAAGCTTCGAAATAAGACCTTAAGACACAGGATTTCCTGGATACCGGCACACACCGGGTAAAGGGTAACTCGAGGGTAGACAGCCTAGTTCGCGAGATCACGAGCCGAGCAGGGCAGTCAGAAACCCTGGAGGACCCCTTGACGGTGGAATCAACGTATGCAGAAATATTAACCTACCACAGCGGGCGGAGATTCAAATACCCACCACCCCACACATCATTAACACAGCACGAGGCGGTCTGCTGGCGGAGACTACAAGCAGGGACTTTCCACAATTTATACATACTACACAAGATGTTCCCTACACAATACAGGGACACATGTCCGTGGTGCGGAGCAACCCCCACGCTATATCACATCACATGGGAATGCGAACGTAACAGAGCATTTCACAAGCTAAATGACCTGAATGCGGAACAATGGGAGGGCCTGCTGACCAGCAGCGAGCTCACGGCCCAAAGGCACTGGTGCAGCACGCCTGCGAAGCAGCAAGACTCAGCAGTGCCCTGGAATAGGGGCGCCGACCTTGTGAAGAGGCCGAAGACATGAAAACATCGGCCCACCGCTAAAACCAGATTTTTGGAGCAATAAATGTTTTTCACTCACTCACTCGACCACCTGGGAATTGCCATTTTTACTTTCTGCTTATGTGGAGGAATGCGAAAGTTCGTTTTTTTGAGGAAAGGAAAGGGCTCAGTAGCTCTCAAATTTCAGCATCTCGGTGGACACCTCAAGTGCTCCTTAAAGCATGCAACTAAAGGTGCATATGTCATTGGTCCGAACCGCTGTAGCAAGCTAGCTCCAAATGGACCAAAATATGTAAGCTATATGCAAGGAGAAATGCTAATACACCATACGGAATGCTTTGTGACGAACGGTTGCTCAAAATTTTTGTGAATGTATTCGGGAATACTGTCGCCACATTGATGTCAACCAAAGATGACATCGCTGGAATTTCGTCTGTTCCTGCGATATGTTTGCTCCAACTAGCGTGTTCGCTTCGTTCCTGACGTCATCGCTCTTTAAATTTTGTGCGATCATTTCACGTCATCTCACACGCCAGTGGCCGGGGTTCTATTCCCAACTAGACCACAATTTTCTTCTCCTCTTATTATTATATTCTCTAATAACGTCACAAACCTGGTGACGTCACAAGGGAAAAACTTCCGGCGACACATTTTGCTGAGAGGACACTTCCGGTGCCAACAATAGCCATGGATGGATGGAAATAACTTTATTACAAACAAAACAAAAATCTTCCAGAGTGGTCCCCTACTTGTCCAGAAGTCCACGGGCTTGCTTCACGTAAAGCCCGATCCACCAGCCATTTCTGGCCGTCGGGCTGAGCGGTCTGTAAAGGTAGTGGAAAAGTGTGGATCTGGGCACGCCACAGGTGTTACAATCACGAGGAAAGGTGGGGTGGAAGCATGAGAGACGGTGGGGTGAAATAAAGCATGTGCCCTATGCCCAGAACCCTTCGCTTCTTCCCTCCACATCCTTTCCCTCTGTCCGGCGGACCCTCCCCCGCGGGACCTAGAGAACCTGAAGACCTGGGAGGACTGGGAGACCCTGCTGCGCTCGGAGGACCCGGCCGTGCAGACCATCGCCACCGGCCGTGCTGCCAGTGTTATGGACCTCAGGAACATAAACACTTGAGTGCAGTGGGGTTGTGCGGGGACCCTGGGGCGTGCCCCGAATTCCTGTGTAAATAAAGTTTTTTTCTCTCTCTCTCTCTATGCTTATCCCAGAAGTCTTTGTACTACTCTGGGGCGTGCCCCGAATTCCTTGTGCAATAAAGTTTTTTCTCTCTCTCTCTCTGTAATTGTCGCCATGTGGCGCTGCATAAGGGCGACAAGGTACTGTGGGGTGGTGGCAGTGTCATTCGGCTGAATTTGAAAAATGTGGTGATTTGGTGATATGTAGAGAGGACCGATGGGGCTTCTTGTGCAGGGTTGGGTGCTTGATCATCCGGGGTGCGGGAGGAGAGTTCTCGGGCCAGCGCATGAACGCGCTCATTACCGGGGATCGAGGCATGCCCAGGGACCCACGACAGAGTAACCGTTCGGTCGAGAGAGGTGGCCGTGGTAAGAATACGGTGTGTTGCCGGCGCCGCCACGCCCTTTATGTAGTGGCGGTACGCGGCCTGGAAATCTGTGCAGATTTCGGTTATGTTTTTGTCAATGGTGGAGTGGGCCAGAGCAAGTGCGATGGCGGCTCCTTCTGCCTCTGCAGGCGAATTAGTTCGGATAGTGGCGGCGGCCCCCACTGTGCCGTCTTCATAGGCTGCAACTGCCGTGAAATATCCTCCTTTAGAATTTTCTGCCGCGTCGACATAAAAGATATCGGAGCGGTTGCTTTATGTTTTGGTGTAATAGCTCGCTCGTGCGTGCCGCGTACCCTGATGGAGACTAGAACTCATAATGCGCGGTAGGGGCTTCTGATATATGTGATCCTGCGTGCGCAGAGAAATCATGTAAGGTGTAGGACTTGTTGGGGTGGGAATTGGTGGATTGAGACGTAGCTGTCGCAGTAGGCATTGTCCTGTTTCCGTGCGGCTCAGGCGGACTAATTGGTTGGTGCATTGAGCCTCTATTAATTCGATCCCTGTATTGTGGGTACCAGTGGCCAGGAGACGTTTCGTGCTAACCGTCCGTGGAAGACGTAGGGCGGAGGTGACAGCCGTGCGTATTAGGATGTCTGCCTGTTGTCTTTGCCGCTGAATGAGTATGTGGTATGGAAGGTGGTATGTAATGCGGCTAATGATTAGTGCATTTGTCATATTGAGGGTCTCGCGTTCAGACAGCACATGATTGCGTGCTGCCACCCACCCGCCTGCTAAGTGCAGCGACCTGTTTGGTCTGTCTCTGCAAGAGCTGAAGGGTGGCGGTTGCATCGAGTGTGTTGTTAATGAGAAGGCCGAGAATCTTCACCTGAGGCACAATGGGCACTGGATTCCCGTACATGTGCAGTTCAATCGGGGGGTCACTGGGGAGGGGTTTCAGCTGCAGGAGTTACGATTTAATTGGAGAGCAACGGAGGCCTGTGTTTGCTAAATGAGTAGTGGTGATGTCTATGGCAGATTGCAGGATATCCTGGGCTGTTCCAAGGGATCCTCCCGTTGTCCAGAGGGTTATATCATCTGCGTATATGGCTGTGTGGAGCCCTGGGATAGCAGCAAGGGCCTCTGCCAGTGGCGCTAGGGCAATGTTAAAGAGTAAAGGTGATAGAACCGCCCCTTGTGGGGTTCCCCGGTTAGGCAGGAGGAAAGGCTGGGAGGCAATATCCACAAAGTGGAGGTCTGCCTCCCAGTGCATTGTGCGGGAACTGCGACAGCCATGACGTCAAACCAAGCGTAGCTGAACCTTTTCGCTTGTATATCCAGGCTCACCCACAGCTAAGCCACTGCCAATTTTTAACGTGCACTCAAAATCTCCTCTATCTGCACGTGGCAGCGGTGGTGGCTCGGCTGGAGCCTGTTGGCAGGCCCGTGCAATTTCCTTTTCATCCTTCTCTCAGTCGCAACAACAACAAGCATGAGATCATTTTCTCTCGCCTCCATCGAAACGGGGTCACTGCGGCTGGGATCGACGGGTGCTGTCGGACGTAGTCAGCAACTCCCCCATCCCCAATCCCACTCATTCTTCCTGGTAGGCTGCTTTACGGACCGCTCAGCCCGCCGGCCAGAAATGGCTGGTGGATCGGGCTTTACTTGAAGCACAAGCCCGTGGACTCCTGGACATGTAGGGGACCACCCTGGAAGTTTTATGCGAAGCATACTACTTTAGCTATCACTTCAGCCCTTCACCGTGGTTATGCGCCTCCAAATCACGTGATACATGACGTCACACCACGTGAAACGATGACGTCACGACAGTGGAGAAACGGGGGCCCACCTCGCGCCGTCGCTGTGGTTGTGCGCCTCCAAATCACGTGATACATGACGTCACACCACGTGACACGATGACGTCACGACAGTGGAGAAACGGGGGCCCACCTCGCGCCGTCGCTGTGGTTGTGCGCCTCCAAATCACGTGATACGTGACGTCACACCACGTGACACGACGACGTCACGACAGTGGAGAAACGGGGGCCCACCTCGCGCCGTCGCTGTGGTTGTGCGCCTCCAAATTACGCGACACGATGATGCTTCGCATTCTCCAGGCTTAGCCAAGTTAAGCCTCAGCCATTTTTTTTTTTTGAGTGTAATAAAGTTGTTTCCATCCATCCATCCAGCAACTGCGACCGATTTTTGGACCGAAAAAGAAAAAGCGGAATATTTTTGGGGGGAACACACGTGATTAAATGAAAGCGCCTCAATATGCGCACAGAAACCATGAGTCCGTTGGCCTGATGCAATTTTACGATATCAGGAATTGACTTCCATAAATTTTAAAATGGCAGAGCGAGTTAAGCAGTCGCACAGGAAGATACTCCAGCATATCAAAATTTATGCCCCATTTACGTATTTACAGGCGTGCTTGTTCATGGTGCATGTGATTGCTTTTTTTTTTAATCTCGCACTTTGTCACTGCAACAGTAATGCAACGCGCAGCGTTTTCTTAATGAGGCTGCCACTTTAATTATAAATAAGCTTCTTTTTATGAAGTAAGACATGATGTTGGGTTTTATAGCAGGTGTCGCCTGCTTCAAGTGATGACGCAGCGTTTATACATTTAATACATAAGCGGCTTCTTATAGCAGTTGTCGCCTGTGTTAAGTAATGACGCAGTGTTTATTTATTTATTACACAAGCTTCTTCTTGCAGCAGGTGTCGCGTGTGTTAATGACGCAGCGTTTATTTATTTATTACATGACCCTCAGGGACTGTGTGCACTACAGAGTGCTGTTATATTTAACAATGGATTAGAGTGAAGGGGGAAGCTTGGGGCCCCAGGGGTATCTATTACAACCGGGGTCGTCGCTTCGGCGGACGCGGTTGTTGGGGCGCGCGTCTCTTCTATCTTTTCTCTCACATCTTTCAACACTCCTCTGTCTGCACGTGGCAGCGATTGTGGCTCCGATCGAGCCAGTTGGCAGGCCCGTACATTTTCCTTTCCATCCTTCTTTCAGTCGCAACAACAACAAGAATAAATCAAAACAAAGAGCAAACAATTAGCAAAGATCACGGACAAAGAAAAAAACAACTCATCTCATAAGACGAAATGCGGCGCCCAATCAAGAGTATGAAAATGCGGAACAGTTACAAAAAATTAGCTGGGGTTCAACTATTCTTGAACCTTATTAGAAAGCGAAAGTTATGACTTATCGGAGAACTATATTCTAAATGCTTACAGAGAATGCTGGCTAATGATATCGGTCTGTAATTGTGTGGGAATGGCGCTCTGCCTGATTTATCAGAAGGACCACTTAGTTTCCCGTCACTAGGCAAAGCGGAACACTATACTGACTGCTTGAAAATCTGCGATAAAAGTATAGATGAGAAACCTTTGATGTTTTTAAAAAACCTAGAATTAATTTCGTCGCTGTTAAAACATGAGCAGAGCCTTAGTTTGCGAATTAAATTAGTTACTCCGACAGAGCCAGTGGCAATAAGGTCCGCAAAGAAAAATTCATGGAAACGCAAGCTTGTGACAACAGGCGTTGATGAATCAGAGAATTAAATTGAAAACACATCACTTAAAGCAGAACTGCAGTATTCATTGATACAAGGATGATCACCTGAACACCCTATGAGTGATACGATAGTTTTCACTAAGGGTTCCACAATGCTTTAAAACTTGGGCAAAACTGGAATGTGGTCGCATGCGATGAAAAAGCAAACACACAAAGCGATGGCATAGCACGAAGCCCTCACATAAAGTAAAATGGATAGTCCAGCGTTATTAATTTGAAGGCATATCACTTGCTCAAGGATTAACCCTTGTAGCTATTGTGGGCCATTCAGCTAGCAGTACCTGAACCAGCAGCTGCTTTTTACAGCCCGATATTTCAAGGCAAAGGTTCCCCGACTATGCGTAGTAGTAGAGGCTGTCAACCTGAAGCGTCAGCACACCCGCCGGACGGAGTGCCTGTGGAATGGAGAGAGGATGTAGTGCGAGGAGTAGGAGACAGGAAGGCGCTCAGCAAATGTAGAGGGTGAGGCGTCCGCACGCGCCAGGAAGCAGCGATTCAATGGCCGGAGGATGTTGGCAAAGAAGGAAGGAGCGGGGGGGGAGGGGGGTGCATAAAGGCAGATAACGTAATCACAAATTAGGCAGCACAGAGGGACATGGGCTGGCGCATCGTTGGAAGCGTGGGAAGAACATAACAGAGCATTCTATGACTCAGGCCTGGGGAAACTGGACGGAAACCGACTCTACTGAAGAACAGCTGATTTCTGTGACTTTTTTGTCATATCTCGATTTATATATTAGAGAAGAAGCCATGGGCATGCTTATGTAAATTGTTTTGACATCACGATGGGAAGAAATTGAAGCGGCATGCGAACTGTCGCACGGAAGCAAAAGCTTACTAATAGTCACAAAGCTGGTTTTGTTACGCAATTGCTTGGGAAGTACACGCGTACTGTTACTAAACATGTTTTCTTTTTTTATTTTAACTCTCTAGCTTTGGCTGCAGAGGCGCTTTGGCTAAACATATTGGTTGTTCCTTTTATGGCGCGTTATCGTACTTCACGGGACCCTTGCGTGAGGTCTTGGGTAGCTGCGGTTTTTAGCCCTAACAAAAATGGCTTCAATCTCTTGAAGTTAACCTACGCCAAAGTCAGGTACGCACACAACCTGATCAAAAGTTCGGCACCTGCCTTTATTAGCTGCTGCAGGGGCGCCTTTGGGCTAATGGAACGCCACGTACCTGTACCTGTACCTGTACCTGCGTACCTGTACTTTTCCGGTTGTTTTGTTCGCGTCAAAATCGTCACGCTACTATCCCCCTCGGCTTGTCACAGAAAACTTTGCCGTTTTCTTTTTCATAACATATTGCGCCCTATTTGTCTGCGTGAAACATTTCTCCCCCCACAGTAGGTGTCATCTCGGATGGATCCCGCCCACATGGTAGGAATATCAATTTGCTTATCGAAAACTTTCATTCCTTTACACATCAGACTTCCGGTTAGTGGAGTTCCCTTTCTCGATCCCCGGCCCACATTAGCGACCACCATTTTTTTTTTCAGAAATGTGTTATCTATGAATGCATAACTATTCTGCATAACTATTCTACTCATTTTGTTATGTTCTCATGATTTCTTTACATCCAATCTTCACTGAAACGGCTTTTAGGCCCTGGTGATGTTATTAAATAAAGCAACACTCTGCGTAATGAAGGTCTTGACGCTCAAAGCAGCAGCGCCCTCTCTTCACTACCTGGCGGTAATAATATGTGTTCCACCTGTATAGTGCTTAGGCGGGTAGTTGAAGTTCAGATGCCATTCTGTATTTAAACCGAAAAAAGTTCTAAAATCTGCAACCTCTCAACTTCGGTCCTGCTTACACATGCAATGCGCATATTCACCGGCTTTGAAGATCATGACCTGATTTTTTCCATTCAGCAGTCAAAGCTGCACGAATACCCTGAACTAGAGCGGCAATAATCCGGTGAGGAGGCTCATGTGAAGGTGATAGGTAAGATTTATAGAGAAAATAGCCACTGTCAGTCGGAACTATTTATGAAAACAAAATCTATCGCCATCCACGCTGCTTAAAGCTCGAGATAATGATTAAGTGCTTTGGTATTCGTAGTGATTCGCTCTTAAGTGTGGGGGCTTAGAGTAAACAAAGCGTTTGAAAAATCCCCGTTCGGCTAGATCAGCTATGTTGGATTATTTGTTTAGGAACAAGAACACTATGTTAGATCATTAGTTTAAGAGCACAAACAGCGCAAACAAAATAAAGAAAGTAGAGGACAATGCAGCAGCTACTTGTTTTAGTGAATTTCTTTTATGAGTTTTTCTTGACCTAAAAACGGCACCGCTTCAAAGAGTACCACTTGAGAAAAGAAAGAACACTACAAGCTTCAATGTGTTTCAACGCTTATCGATTCGATATTAATTGTGCGCTTAGCACATAGTCAATAGAACATCTTGAAGCCCGCGCGTAATCAAAGTAGCCCGTTGGTTTGTCACAGAACTGTGTACAATAGTTTGTGTTCAAACTCATTGCACAGGTTCTCCCTTGTGTAGTGTATTTCGCGAGTAATCAGACCACTGAGACATTTATTATTGCGCTAAACCAATAGTCGGAAAACGTTTTACAATGGCTGCGATTTTCCGAATGTCGTTTCTGCAAAGCGCAAAACACATTTCTGTAGTTCTTGTGAATTATCCGTGCAGGCCCGGACTCAACCCAAAGTAACTGTCTAGGCCGTCTCGTCGTCTTAACAATAACGTTTTTCTTCGCCACTCGTAAGGCGGGGACATCACGGTTAGGCACATATTCAGAAATTCGTTAACGACTTGGCAAATTTTATTGTTTAGGTAGTACCTAACGTGACTTCCAGAGAATCCGGTGTCTTTCTTATAAAATTAGTTCGATGTTCTGTTTGTTAGCTTGCAGTGGAAGGATCCGTTACGATCAAACCGCTTCTATTTCTTCGCAGTCCCCACCCACCTTAAACTGAAAACACCTGATGCTCCCCCTTTTTTTTTCGTGCAGAGATGGTTTGGTTGAACTAAGTTAAGGCCCCGATATTGCACGTGTGTTTTGAGGGACGCCGTTGTGGGATGGCTCCGGATTGTTTTCCACCAGCTGGGTTTTTATAACAAGCACTCATATATCTTTCAGCCCACAGGCGGGTTTGTGTTTCGCCTCCGTCTAAGTACCGCCGGCGCCGCAGGGATCTGATGCTGCGAACGGAACGATGTAGCCACTGAGCCCCCGCAGATCGTTGCAAAGACGAAATGGAAGGTGATCCGATTGCTTTTTAAGTTGTAATCTTCCAGAAATTTTACAAATGACGGCCGGATATTTCGAAGAAATTACATCGTTATATTGGCCTTTTCTTTTTGCTCGCGAGTGCTTGCTACTTTTATTTCGCTAAGTGAAGTCGTAAGCCACCGAACACTACAGACGGCACTTGTCCCTTGAAAAGTTTTAGTTGGAACTTCAGACGGCACGTGTCCATGCCCTTGTGTACTAGCGAGGACAAAAGCCTCCAGGACGCTCAAAAAGCAATCTAGGTTCTCAGCTGTTACGCCTGCCTACGAAAACCTGCTTTCACTGCAAAACAATGGAGCGACCGAGGCCTACTACCACTTCCGCAAGTTTCGCTTTAATCAATTGCCTAATAACAGAATTATCGGCTTTCGCTCCCGGGTATGCGTCCTGGAGACTTCTGTTTCCCCAAAAAGTGCATGACAATAGAGATCTGACTTGATCCTTCTTGCGCTGTGTTTTTTTCTCTGAATCATGAACCAACAAGCCCAAGCACCTATCCTTCTCAAGAATAATCGGTTTGCCTGGTAGTGTTTGGTAGGAACTGAGACGAGCCAACGGTTAGGCACGCGTAACAAAGTCACTTCCGATGTTACTTTTGTATGCAGTGGAAGGGAAATCGGACCAGATTATACTAAGAAGATTAAAGTTCCTCTAAGAATAGAATCTGAGATTGATGATGTGACGTAGTAATGACGCGAAGTGCTTCGTGCAAGTGTGAAACAAAGGAATCAGATGAAGAATCTTTGGCAAACGCCGATGGTAACTGGAGGGAACGAAGCATGACATTGAATGAAAAGTATTTGCAGAGTGGATGCAAGTTTAATCTCGGAACAACGGCATAAATAATGAGCACCTATTCGTACGCCTCCTTCTCGCCTGTTTACCCTGTCGCGTCGGAAGCTCTTGAAGTCGGGGAAACATGGAAAGTATCTCGGAGTCTCCTATGGACTAATTTAAACATGTTTCGGTTAATAGAATTATGCTCAGGAACGCATGCTGCCGGGCTAGTTGGTTTAGTATCTTGAAACTTGGAATAAAACCACTTTGGCGCAGATAATTTCCCGTACACAAAAGAGACGAGGAGACAACGGACAGGGGCCTGTCCGTTGTCTCCTCGTCTCTTTTGTGCATGTGAAATTATCTGCGCCAAAGTGGTTTTATTCCAAGTTTCAAGATACAGTTATGCTGCTCTCCATCGTGCATACTAAGCTGTCGAGGGTGTCAGGCTTAGGTAGAAGGCTCCGGATGTTAGTGTCAAGGATGGACAAGGGGCGGCGCTTCGGCTTTTCGGAAGAGTTGCGTAGTAGCTATGGAGTGCGGGCAGCGACTTTCTTTGAAAAGTGATCATAAATGTAACTTGTGGTACCAATGATTAGTTTATATCAGCGGAGTTTGTATTTGTTAGTTTTTTATTTTGAAACTGCAAGTAACTGCTTCCTGGCAAGCAAAGAGAGAAACTATCGGCCTGTTTTTGTTAGCATCAAACTTTTTTAGTCTGTGAGCTCTTTCAGCGTCTGTGGTGTTGATTGCCAAATATAGTTAATTTTGGATACCTTAGTGATCAAGTTCTCACATTCAGGACTCGTTTACGGGGTTAGTGTTCATTAAGCAAAAAAAAACAATTAATTGGATATGCGTCTCCTGTCTTGTGAGTCAACCAGCTTAGACATAATGTTCGATATTTCCCCTGCATTCTGCTTCGCTGTCTTGTGGACATCGCTGATACCATTTTTTATTGTTGAAAATGTTGCAGAATCTTCAATTCTTCGCTATTCTAGTTCTGATTTCTCCCCGCGCTTTGTAGTTTAGAGTTAACGTGCTACGAATTGTTTTCATTTAGTAGAAGAATAAGCTTGCCAAATTAAAAGTTCATTCAAAGCTTCCATTATGTCGGAGGAGTCTGACGGAGCAGAACCGTCGGTGTTGGGACCATGTTCTACCTAAACGTCACCTGCCAAGATTAGTCATCGACGGATGACACAGAGGCACTCAAATGCAATCGTGACACAACACTGAGGGCTCAGCAGCACAAGCAAAGCCGCATAACAGGTAAGCCGCGCAAATGGCGAGTGTTAATAGTTTATCTGCACGACCAAGAGGCGACGCAGGCGAGCGGACGTTGACGTCGTTGCAGTGCTGCGACACCATTAACGGTGATGGGCGAGGGGGCTATCCTTCAGTAAGGCGCATGTTAGGCGAGCAGAGTTGCACATGCGCCGTTGTTGGGCAGGAATCAGCCAGCTCAAGGCCTGAGCAAACTGCTCAGTTTGCAGTCTGCTCAAGTGACCAGTTTGCTTAGTTGCTCACTTTGCCTAAGCAGTTTGCTTCTGGTCAGCCCCTGTGCCTTAACTTTCGCATATCTTTTCATGCCTTTTCGTTCCCAGGGGCGTAATGTTTTGTCACATCTACTTTGGAACAGAGTGGAGGAAGTCTTGCCTTATTGTTATGTAGTGTTAAAGGTGCAATAAAGAGGAATATGAGCTCGTCTTTTTAGCGCGGGAACTCGACCTACACGTTCTGAGCATCCTTAGAAACTTGGAATCGATCTAATGTGTGGCCTATTGCCATAATTTAAATTGTATTAAACGTCCCGGCTCCCGCCTTTTTACGAACTCACCGTAGACGGTAGGAGGAGTCAACCAACCTTTCAGCCAGTCCCGTGGCGGCTTGCCGCTCTCCCATCGGCGGAGTGATACGTAGCGATCGGCGAAAGCAAAGAGTCCACGCGCATTTTTATTTCCGTGGGCTTAACTTGCGGCTATGTAGCCTCTGACTGGATCTATTTATTCGCAGAAACAACCAAAACAAAAGCGAAAGCGAAGCAGCGACACGACTGCCTGAAAGGCACTGTATGCGTTAGTCGACTCCTCCTACCATCAGCGGTGAATTAAAAGAAAGGCGGGAGCCGGGATGTTTAATCCGACTTAAATTGTGGAAATCGGCCGCACAGGACAATAATTACAAATTTCTAATGATGCTTGGAACGTGTAGATCGAGCTCCCGCGTTATGAAGACGCGTTCGGATTCCTCTCTGGTGCACCTTGATGGAAGCGATGGATATTTTTGCACCCACACTATTTAATGAGCTGGCTGGCATTCCTCTTATTTTTCCTCCTGGTCTGGCCCTTAGTATGATCATAATATATTACGAGTTTTTAAAGCATCTATTCACCACACAGTACTTCCATTAATGAATATTAATATTCCGAGACAACAAGAACCGTGGTACACGCCGCAACATGACGACAGCGCACCAACCCCAAAGTACGCATACGAGTCGCATCTAGCCCGCCTAGTCTTCGCGACACGCTGCTTTTTTAATGCCCGCTTCTGGCCGTTTCTTCGAGCTTATTGGCTCGTCACGCCGAGATACTGACTGTCCCGTGAGGGAGGCCGACTGCGTTGTAAGAGCGACGTTTTTATCTCACTGTGCTGAAATATTCGTGCCTGTTTGCCTCAGAGCGGCCCCGTACTGCGCGATTTTGTTAGACAATACGAGCGGTAAGTAGCCAGGCAGGCGCTTACAACGTCACCACTCCAAGGAAGGTTGAAAGAATGTATCAAAAATGAACCAAAAAAGATGGGAGGCGAAGTACTTAGGTTAGGCGGTGACATTCTATATTCGGACTTCCGAGATTGGTCGTAAAAATGCTTGCACCAGCCCGCTCCTCTGTGTGCAAAAACGATGAGAAGCACTAACTGACAGGGTGAAGACCCGTGCTTGGAGTTTTTTCCAGAGCTTTGTAACCCTGTCGAGTACATGCCGCTATCTCACTCCTTCTGCTCAACAAATACTGCGACTCAAAGATCATATACTTGGGAGAACTTGAAGGCGCTCGGCATACTTTACGTGGCGCGGTGTGTAGAGCTTGCATATTCAGGCCATTTTTTTCATTAGAGCGCGAGATCTTCTTAGATCGTTCTTCAAATATCAAATGTTGGCGGCGCCGTCCGCATAGTCTTCCTGGCCCAAAGGGGTCCTCCTGCGCAGACCTATCCTAAGGGAGCACACTCAGGGCTAGGAGGCAGCACCTCCGCAGGGTGCACCGGAGGGTACCCACTACCATTTCTAGCAGTATTAGGAATACGCTTTATTTCGCTGCAAAATTAAGTCTCAATAAGGCCAGCGGCAAGAGCCAGTGAGAAGGTCAGGGTAATAGGGTGAGTGAATGGTGAGAGGAGAAAGGGACTGGCAGAGTTGCAGGTTTGCAGAGTTGCAGCTGCAATAATGCCCTCGGGCGCTGCAGGTATCTGTAATAAATGAATAAACATAAACAGAGGAACAGTTGGGACAAGGCGGATCCAAACTGAAGTGGGAGAGGTAGGGACGCACTGGATTGGTGGGGCATTTGTTTGCACTTTACGTAGAACTTGAGACTCGGTGGTAGAGAAAGATGGACAGGAACAGCCCCATTTAGATTACGCGATACCCTGTCCAAGGTCATGCCCCTGTCGCGGGGGACGCTGCAGAGTGTGGTGTTGTCGGCCATACTTTTAAACTTTGGTGTAGCTCTCTTGGGTAGGCTACTCGACTCTGTCAGCAATCTGCGTCACATCTTCTATGGTCACGACTTCAACCTCCGATGTAACCATGAGTCGCCCGGAGAGGTGGAGGACACCGTGCAGCCAGGCTTAATTCGCAGCGTTTCCTTCCTCTCCTCCTGGGGCCTACAGCCGGCTACCCAAAAATCTGAACTCTTCACTCATTGTCGCTGTCAGCGCTCTGCACAAGACCTTATCTCATTCCGCGCGTATCTTTTTGTAAGATGCTACGAATTCATTTGCGCACCAAACATTCCAACACATTACCCTGACGTTAAAACAAGCCATAAAAACATGCCGGCTTGTGGCTCACTCGTAATGGAGGGCATTAAAACACATTGCCGACTTCAATGAGCATTGAGCAATATAACTCCAACTCGCAATAGCCCTGAATAAGATTCCCTACTTTGTTCCCTACCTTTACTTTACGCAAAAGAAACCCTTAAACTCTCCTTTGCCCTCAGTACTCTCCCTAAGGCCTCCCTTAAGCTCCTCGTCCACACATGTAACCAGAGTCGTTATGACAGTGGTCTCTTCCTTCCTTTAAAGTTCCTCACTAATCTCCATCGGGAGGGAAAGATTGCCTGCCTGTCCGGAAGCCTCTGGGGACATTGGGTAATGCGGCAGACCAGTATCTCACACATCGATTTGCCTCTGAAAATGCCTGCTCTACCTCTAGTCTCCAACATGCTCATCGCGCCCAACATAAACAACATGTAGCCTGGACTTCCCGACAGTAGCCATGAAGCCCAGGCTGCTCACTATAACCCACCCTTCTCTACTAACACTGTAGCATACACCGACGCCTGTTCTCTTAAGGACTCAGGCACCGGAGCGGACGTCATTTACTCCGTACATGCGCGCATACTACTGATGTCCTAATGCGCAGTGCTACTGACTCAGAAGAGCCACACTGAAATCGTCATTGTGTTCCCTCACATCAGTATGAACAACACGTGGCAGGGGAGGAGGAGTAGGAAAAGCTTTTATCCAATATAGTTAGGTTGGTGGTCGGTAGTCGCTGTCCTCTTCGGGCGGTGTCTTAATCCAGGGCTTCATCAGCTGTCGGCATTCGACCCGCCTGCTCAATGAGCCGTCGCTAGCTCAAGGCCTTACCCTATTTGAGCAAGCGGTCTATATGCAAACTTTATTTTCCTTTGCAGTTCTTGTGGAAAGCATGGTGTACTGGGAGAATAATTCTCCTTGAACGAAACTTGCGACAGGCGCTTCTATTCCTGATAGAGGTCAATCCTTACATAGGTTATTTGGTACGGCAGCTAGAGGAAAATGACCATGCACAAAATTTGTTTTCCTCTCGGGCCTCGATTGTTGGCATAGCTTCACCACGCAAGATGAAACAAAGAACACCGAGGGTACTGAAGAAAATCAGGGAATCTTCTGTTTTGTGCCTGTGGCGGTTTTGTTGAAGCGAAAGCGCGCTGTTCAGAAAAATGTTGCGAGGCAATGAATGAACTGGGATTTATTTTCGTGGCTTTAGAAAAGCTTGTTTAGAGCCTTACGAGGTCATCTGCAAGAAAAAGAGACCGGGGAGGGGCTGCTTTACTCTGTTAAATAGACGGCAAACTGCTGACACACTGACACAAGTGGACGTTAAAGAGCGCAGTTGTTTAACTTGCTGCTTGGCCGTAAGGCTACCATGCACATTCAAAACTTTTGTTTTCCCGTTGATTAGAGAGAAGATTGTTTTGCGAAACTTGAGGAAGAAAAAATAAGGCCCTCTTACGAAAGAGGCAGGCCATAATGAAGACTACAATATTAACAACCTCATGCAGAAACATGAAGACGTGTTACTCATGACGCACACCCGCCCGGCTGACGTTCTCAACAGCCAGAAAGTGAACACGGGAATTTTTATTTGCGACATGTTACAGTGGAGGCGATAGTTCAGTTTACCTCTGAGAAAATCCCAGATACAGCTGTCACCTTGATCTCAACCTAAACCGGAAAGTTATGGGAAGGTTGCTGGCAAAAGTTTTTCCGTCTTGGGAGTAGCTGCATGCGATACCGTGCCGATATTATACGAGCGCAACATGCGTTGCGTTTAACATATTGTTACGTAGCCGTTGGGGCTCGTAACCGAAAGGCTTTAATGGTTGACGTGGACGGCACCGGAGAACAAGCCAAGAGCACCCAGAGGAAGCCGGAACCGATCTTCTTCTTCTTTCACTCGGCGGTGCACGCGACTTGCGAAGAGCAGCCGCCTAGTGGCTGCTTGTGGAAACGTGGCAATATCTAGTTTAACATATTGTCACGTTGTAGTGACGGCAGTCCAGCGGTCAGGAAGACACCAGAAATACTTGCAAACGAAGCTCTTTATTTGGGCTGACTTGCGCCCGCAAAATAACTGAATCACTCGACGGCGGCGTAAGCAACAAACGTGCTCGTCGGTCGTCGAACTACGAATGTCCGCCGCTCGCGGCATCGCTCAATTTAAAGGCGGCAAGGAAACTTCCAGATAACAGGACAAGATCATCTACAGTAATCTAGAAAAACCTAGATGCAGCCCTTCATGGCTGCGATCAATCGAGATTAGTCTGGTCGCTTCTCGCGCCACGAACAAAAGTGATAACAACCCTTTCCTGCAGCCTTGAGCGTGAACGAACAAACACTACAATGATACGTGGCATTACCCCCCTTCCAAAGAAGCATCGTCTCGATGCTTTAAAATGAAAATAAACACGGAGAATGAAACTTGGAGTCCTTCAGCGTTCATAATATGGCTTCAGGCGTACGACATGTACGACTTCCGGGCGTGGGCGGCGTCGCTGAGATGCTGTCGTGCCGTCGGGGATGACTTCATAGTCGAGGTCACCGATGCGACGGAGAACCCTGTACGGGCCAAAGTAGCGTCGCAGCAACTTTTCGCTCAATCCGCGGCGGCGAACTGGCGTCCATATCCAAACCCGATCACCTGGCTTGTAATGCGTGTCTCGTCGGCGCAGATTGTAGCGTCGGGCGTCGGTGTGCTGCTGGTCTTGAATGCGAAGCCGTGCAAGTCTTCGGGCTTCCTCGGCGCGATGAAGGTAGGCGGCGACGTCGAGGTTGTCTTCGTCGGAAACGTGCGGGAGCATTGCGTCGAGTGTTGTTGTGGGCTTCCTGCCGTATACCAGCTGGAAAGGGGTAAACCTGGTTGTCTCCTGGGTGGCAGTATTATAGGCGAAGATCACGTAGGGCAGAATAGAGTCCCACGTCTTGTGTTCGGCGCCGATGAACATGGAGAGCATGTCTGCGATGGTCTTGTTCAGACGCTCTGTGAGTCCGTTGGTTTGCGGATGATAGGCAGTTGTCCTCCGATGACTTGTCTGGCTGTACTTTAAAATGGCTTGCGTCAGTTCCGCTGTAAATGCTGTTCCTCTGTCTGTGATGAGTACTTCGGGTGCGCCGTGTCGGAGGAGAATTTGTTCGACAAAAAATTTTGCAACTTCTGTTGCGGTACCACTAGGCAACGCTTTTGCTTCGGCGTAGCGGGTCATGTAGTCGGTGGCCACGATGATCCACTTGTTACCTGATGATGAAGTAGGAAAGGGGCCGAGTAGGTCCATCCCGATTTGCTGAAAGGGCTTAGTTGGCGGTGGTATGGGGTTCAGGAGTCCGGCTGGTCTAGTCGGAGGCGTTTTGCGTCGTTGACACTCACGGCACGTTTTCACGTAATGCGAAACGTCGGTAGCTAGCCGCGGCCAATAGTACTTCTCCTGGATGCGGTGCAACGTGCGAGCAATCCCGAGATGCCCTGCAGTCGGCTCATCATGACATGCCTGCATAATTTCTTGCCTGAGATTTTTGGGCACGACAAGAAGATGCACTGTCCTGTTGGGCGCGAAGTTCTTCTTCAGAAGGACATTATTGTGAAGGACGAAGGACGACAGTTGGCGCTTGAACCCTCGGGGAGGCGATGCGGTCTTGCCTTGCAGATAATCAACCAGGCTTTGCAACTCAGGATCCGAGCGCTGCTGCTGCGCGAAACTGCTCGCGCTTACCGGTCCTAAGAAAGCGTCGTCGTCTTCCTCTTCCGGTGCTGCGTCGACGGGGGCTCGCGACAAGCAGTCTGCGTCGGAATGCTTGCGGCCAGATTTGTAGACTACAGTTATGTCGAATTCTTGAAGGCGCAGGCTCCAACGAGCAAGGCGGCCGGAGGGATCTTTCAAATTGGCTAGCCAGCACAGAGCATGGTGATCGCTCACAACCTTGAATGGTCGTCCGTACAGGTAGGGGCGAAATTTCGACGTGGCCCAAATAATGGCGAGACATTCTTTCTCGGTGGTCGAGTAGTTGGCCTCGGCTTTCGACAGTGAACGGCTAGCGTACGCGATAACCTTCTCCTGTCTGCCATTTTTCTGAACGAGGACCGCTCCTAAGCCCACACTGCTTGCATCGGTATGAACTTCGGTTTCGGCGTTTTCATCAAAGTGCCCGAGCACAGGAGGGGACTGTAAGCGGCGCTTCAGTTCGTTGAAAGCTTCCTCTTGCGGCCTTTCCCATTTAAAAGGCACGTCAGCCTTGGTAAGTTGGGTCAAAGGTTCAGCGATGCGCGAAAAGTTCTTGACGAATCGCCGGTAATAAGCGCATAACCCAAGGAATCTGCGTATAGCCTTCTTGTCATTAGGCTGTGGAAACTCTGCGATCGCAGCCGTCTTCTTGGGGTCTGGGCGAACTCCATCCTTGCTTACGACGTGACCAAGGAACAGCAGCTCCTCGTAAGCGAAGTGGCACTTCTCTCGTTTCAGTGTCAGTCCTGAAGACTTGATCGTTTCCAGCACTATCCGAAGCCTTCTGAGGTGGTCTTCAAAGCTTGAGGAGAAGACAACAACGTCATCTAAGTAGACTAGGCAAATCTGCCATTTCAAGCCTGCGAGCACCGTATCCATTACTCGCTGGAACGTCGCTGGGGCAGAGCAGAGGCCGAATGGCATCACCTTGAACTCGAAGAGTCCGTCTGGCGTGATGAACGCAGTCTTCTCGCGATCTCTTTCGTCGACTTCAATTTGCCAGTAGCCGCTCTTCAGGTCCATTGATGAGAAGTACTTAGCGTTGCACAGCCGGTCCAGTGTATCGTCGATGCGGGGGAGGGGGTAGACATCCTTCTTCGTAATGTTGTTCAGGCGGCGGTAATCGACGCAAAAGCGAAGGGTGCCGTCTTTCTTTTTCACTAGGACGACCGGTGCTGCCCAGGGGCTCCTCGATGGCTGGATGACGTCGTCACGAAGCATTTCCTCAACTTGCTTGCGGATAGCTTGGCGTTCTAACGGCGATACGCGGTAGGGGCTCTGTCGCAGTGGTCGTGCGTGTTCGTCTGTGACAATGCGGTGCTTGGCAAGCCGGGTTCGTCGCACATTCGATGCTGATGAAAAGCAATCGGTGTACCTTTGAAGAAGACTGCGTATTTGGTCTTGTCTGCTCCGGGGTAATGCTGGGTTGATGTCGAACGTGGGTTGATGGCCTTGTTCAGATAGTTCTGCAGGTTGGTCGGGTAGGGCAAATACGTCTCTGATGTCTGCCAGCTCGTCGAGGAAAGCGATCGTCGTACCTTTGTTTAGATGCCGGTATTCTTCGGTGAAGTTGGTTAGCAACACCTGGGCTCGGCCATTTCGGATTTCGGCGACTCCCCTCGCGACGCCCAATCCTCGATCCAGGAGTAACTGGGTGTTCCCCTCGATAACACCTTCGGCATTTTCGATGTGTCCAGTACCTATGCCGACGAGAACACTTGATCGGGGCGGCACGCTCAATGCTTCATCGAGGACGTTTAAGGCAACGTGATGAGTCGCGCTCGTCGCAACAGGTATGGCTTTTTCCGTGGAAAGCTTGATCGACTTAGATCGAAGGTCGATGATCGCCCGATGTTCGTTCAGGAAGTCCATTCCCAAAATCACGTCTCTCGAGCATTGCTGTAGGATCAGGAAGGTTGTCGCATAGGTTCTCCCATTTACAGTAACTCTCGCGGTGCAGCGTCCTGACGGCGTAATCAGGTTGCCACCTGCGGTGCGGATCAGCGGGCCATCCCAGGTTGTTGTCACCTTCCTGAGTCGGACAGCGAGTGGGCCACTCATGACAGAGTAGTCAGCTCCCGTGTCCACCAAGGCAGTAACCGCGTGACCGTCGACCGTAACTTCAAGGTCACTTGTTCGCGTTCTGGTATTGTACGTTGTCTTCGGTGTCCGATCTCGGCTTCGTCGAGTAGTGAGGCTGCGGTGGGCGTACTGCGACGTTACTTCACTGGGCAGCGGTAAAAGCTTCAAGTCTGGCCGCGTCGTCGTCGGTGTCGTCGTCGTCGGCGTTGTCGTCGTCGGCGTTGTCGTCGTCGGTGTTGTCGTCGTCGGTGTTGTCGTCGTCGGTGTTGTCGTCGTAGTTGAGGCATGGTCTTGAGTACTCGTCGATGGAGGATCTTTGTCATTGCGCTTAGAAGCAACCTCACCTCCAGAGGCTGCTTTATTTAGTTTAACCTTCGTGGGCTGGGGGAGCGTCCACGCACGGCGTAACCTCGGCTAGGAGAAACAAAGCGCGGGGACGATGGCGACGGGGAACGTGATAGGCGGCTCGGCGATGAGTATTCTTCCCGACGTAAAAAATCCTCGATTTCGGCTGGTCGCTGGCCGGGTCGGGGTCGTGGAGCGTCGTAAGAGAACCCTCGGATGCCCAGTCTTCTGTATGGGCAGTGCCGGAGGACGTGACCGGCTTCGCCACAGTGGAAGCATAGTGGGCGGCGCTGGTCGGGAGTTCTCCACTCGTCGCATTTCCTCGGCTGCGCGCGTCGCTCGTAGGACGGGCGGGTTGGGGCGAGTGGGCGGCGGTCCAACGCAGCTGGCTGAGGGCGATAGGGGCTTGGGTCCCGTCGTCGAGGTGCAGGACGGCGCACAGCTGCGGCGTAAGTCATGGCTGGGGGCTGCAGAGGCTGCGTGGGTGTCGGCGTCACACCCAAGGCCTGTTGAACCTCGTCCCGGATGACGTCAGTGAGCGATGAAAGTTGCGGCTGCGTTCCCGTTGGCAGCAACCGTCGGAGCTCCTCTCGCACAACTTCACGTATAACCTCCCGCAGGTTATCATTGTTAGCGGTGTCCATGCAGCTTGCTGACAAAAAGCGCTGCTGGCGGTCATACTGGCGGGCTCGGGCGTCGAGAGTTTTCTCCATTGTGGATGCCTCTTCTACGAATTCAGCGACGGTTTTCGGTGGGTTGCGAACGAGGCCGGCAAATAGTTGCTCTTTAACTCCTCGCATAAGCAACTTCACCTTCTCTTCTTCCTTCATGTTCATGTCGGCACGCCGGAAGAGACGCTTCATCTCCTCAGTATACACTGCAACGGTCTCGTTTGGGTGTTGTATGCGAGACTGTAGCAGCTGCTGGGCTCTCTCCTTTCGCACGACGTTTGTGAAGGTCTTCAGAAGCTGTTCCTTGAAGGTTTCCCAGTTGGCAAGGCTGGCTTCCTCATTCTCGAACCAGACTCTTGCTGGTCCCTCCAGGGCGAAGAAGACGTACCTAAATTTCATGGCGTCGTCCCAGTTGTTGAAGACAGCCACACGGTCGAACTGCTCCAGCCATTCCTCGGGGTCGGCGCCAGGCGAAGCGTCGAAGGTTGGTGGCACCCGGGGCTGCTGCAGAATGATTGGAGTGGTCGTCTGGGGCAAGGTCATGATGGACGTTGGTACTTGCTTTCGCTTCCGGGTAGGGTCCGGCAGGGTCCCGAACTCAGGTGCGTCCCCTTGCAGGCGTCGGCTTGCGCGGTGGACTGGACTCAGGTCCTGCGGTAGATGACTCAAAGGGCTGGCGTCTCGACTTGTAGGGGGTGTCCGGAACATGGGAGGCTACCCAGCACCTCCACCAGATGTCACGTTGTAGTGACGGCAGTCCAGCGGTCAGGAAGACACCAGAAATACTTGCAAACGAAGCTCTTTATTTGGGCTGACTTGCGCCCGCAAAATAACTGAATCACTCGACGGTGGCGTAAGCAACAAACGTGCTCGTCGGTCGTCGAACTACGAATGTCCGCCGCTCGCGGCATCGCTCAATTTAAAGGCGGCAAGGAAACTTCCAGATAACAGGACAAGATCATCTACAGTAATCTAGAAAAACCTAGATGCAGCCCTTCATGGCTGCGATCAATCGAGATTAGTCTGGTCGCTTCTCGCGCCACGAACAAAAGTGATAACAACCCTTTCCTGCAGCCTTGAGCGTGAACGAACAAACACTACAATGATACGTGGCAATATCTAGTTGCGTTTGTTCACCTCACAGTGCCCGTTTTCATTGTGCAATTTTAGCCTTGGTGCGAAGTTAGTGAATTCATCCGTCTGTGCAAATTTGCTTCTTTTAAGTCTAAGTTTGTGCTGGGTTTCCGTTTGAGGTTAATGAACAAACACGCCAGCGACAAAGATTGTAAACATCAATTATTTTTGTAGCGAAAGCTACATTCGCCACAGACTTGCGATTTCTCTGTGGTGGTGCTCCGAGGAGGCACAGAGACCGACCTTGAGCCGTTGCCTAGCAACTACCGCAGCTGGAGGACGCCGCGCGCTCGCCGCGCCATAGGCATGACGTCACTCCGCGCGCCTCGCCGCGGAGCCGCCGCCGCCGTTTGGTATGACGTCACACAACTTGCCTCATCGTTGCGCTCGGCTTAGCTTTCGCTACGTAAATCCTGGCATAGCCGAGCTAAGCCACTGCCATTTTTGTCTTCTTATCCTTTTTATAAGAAAAACCCAATGAATAATACAATCTGCTCACATGGTAAGCAATATCAAAGTATCCGAATGAAGTGGCGTATCTCTGAGAGGTGTCGCTGCTGCTGCTGCTCCCACTGACACCCATAGGCGTCAGAGAGAGAGAGAGAGAAAACCTTTATTTCAACAGGAATTCGGGGCACGCCCCAGGGTCCCCGCACGACCCCACTGCACTCAAGTGTTTATGTTCCGAAGGTCCATAACAGTGGCAGCACGGCCGGTGGCGATGGTCTGCACGGCCGGGTCCTCCGAGCGCAGCAGGGTCTCCCAGTCCTTTCAGGTCTTGAGGTTCTCTAGGTCCCGCGGGGGAGGGTCCGCCGGGCAGAGGGAAAGGATGTGGAGGGAAGAAGCGAAGGGTTCTGGGCATAGGGCGCAAGCAGTAGTGGGGAAGGAGGGATGATAGTAGGTTAGGGTAAGGGGCGAGGGGAGAGTATGTGTTTGTAATCTGCGCCAGAGTGTTGTGACTGGAAGAGGAACACGGTGCCTCTCGCATTACTGGCCTTCCTCGCTCGGCCGCTCCGTTCCGAACCAACGGGCAAGATAGAGAGCGCTGCAGCCTGGAAACAGCAACCCGCTCATAGCCTCGCCTTTTCCCTCTGAGCTGATTTGAGTTTTCGGGACGCTCGAGTAGGCACCACGATAAGCTGTCCGTCTCCCTCTTGCCGACTGTCTCGCAGCTCCAGAACCATTTTGCAGTTGCCATTGCCGAGTTGCTGCGCGCGTGTAGGAGTCGCTCTGTATATTTGATGCGCCAGAGAAGAAGCCACATATTGGGTAGAGGAGTTGCGCACGTGCTCTCGCCTCCTTCTTTTGTTCCCCGACGAGATAGTCAATAACTTCTTCCACGACGCCCATCGCTCGGCTTCTCCGTGTCGCCTCTTCTCGAATGCGCACATGCGGGAGAGCGGTGGTTAGTGCTCGTCAGCCTAAATGACATCCGATCGCTTTGTAGCTGCCCAGCAAAAAGAAAACTAAAGTCTAGAAGAGACCGGACGCAATCGAAGGATCGCACGTGATGAAATGTAAGCTTTTCTTAGTTGCACGTAGTTCTCGGTTTGCGGCATATACTGGAAAGCCATTACGCATGTTGTGTAGTTGCGTCATCAGAAGTTTGAGCGTAGCTAAGCACCTGTAGGTGTTGTGGCCAATGTGGTAAAAAGCTTCCTGACGTTAGATATACATTATGAGGAAACTGGGGGCGCTTCGGAGTTTATCTGTGCTGTCGAGGAACGCTGTCCCTAAAAGTACCAAAGTGAAGGAGAGTGTAATAAGACGCATAGCAAGACAGGATATATGGGCTGCCTGAGCGGAACCGCGGCTGTCTCAGGAGGCCGATAAGATGTGCCGTGGTATAAGGTTATGTAAAGGCTGCCATTACGCGCCTGAGTCGTGGGCAACTGCAGGGGTAAGGCAAGACGACGGCATGCAAAATAGACGAACAGGGGCTATTCGTCTGAGGGACGAGTGGTGTGCTGTTCGAGGGCTGTTCGCGTTCCCCTGCGCTTTTTGAACGTGAAGTGAAGAAACTGCCTACATACTTTATGAGGCGTAGTGGGCGCACTCTTTAAAGTTTCACTTTAGCTAGACGTCTTCGAGTAGCGCTACGTGACTCTCTGAAATTTCTTCCGAAATGAGCCGAGAAAGTTCCGGTACATCGGATTTTTTTAGGCCGATTTGGGATTGGTTCTTCCTGGAGGTTTCAAAAACTTTTCAACAGAGATAAAACCCCCCACGACGTGTTTTCTATTCTGAAGAACACTAATAGTGGTAGAGTAGAGAACAGTATTTGTGCCTCTAGATCGCCATTTTCATCTAGTGTTAAAGTTCTTCACGGCTGTCATCACCGTGGAGACACATCGGTAACGGGACAAAAGAAGGCCATTCATCAAAATCTTAGCTTATACATTGGCACTGGACACAAAGTGACTTACCGCTGCGATTGAAAGAGGCAGAGAGAAAGGAATGAACTGGTTGATTTGTTGCCAACAATGACTGCCATCAGTGTGGTCGACATCGTTAAATATTTTGGTTTAATTAAATGGTATTCGCATTTACAAAATCCGTATCAGAATTCGTCAAACACTAAAGCTGTTTATGCACGGACCATCGGACTGTCTTGCTCCCCAGAGGAGTCCGAACTGCTCGTCATCCGTCCTAAGAACCACCGCTGTCCCCGCTCCCCTATTGTCATTGAACTGAATGGTGACCAGGTACCTGAGGTTGGTACCCTCCGTGTATTGGGCCTGCACATCCAGAACGATGGCAAAAACACCACCACCCTCAAGAAACTCAAGCAGGTTGTAGGCGCGATATCGCACCTCATCCGAAGGGTTTCGGGACATCACAGAGGCATGAAGGAGCGCAACCTATGTCGCCTCATTCATGCCTTTGTCCTCAGCCGTGTGCTGTACACTACCCCATACTTGCAACTATCCAAACATGACATAAATGCTTTGGATGCTTTCATTCGCAAGGCATTCAAGGTTGCACTTCATCTTCCCCTCAACACACCCACAGACAGATTACTAGGCCTGGGCCTCCACAACACGATCGGGGAACTGGTGGAGGCCCACCGACAGGCCCAATACATCAGGCTCACACAAACCTCCACAGGTCGGTATATCCTGGACTCCCTCGGAATCAGACTACCGGCCAACGACCCAACCCTCCTCGCCATTCCACGACCCCTTCACCAGGAGTTCCTCATCAGGCCACTCCCGAGGAATATGCACCCGTCCCACCATGAGTAGTGCCGCAGAGCCCATGCGAAGGCACTCCATCGAGCGTACGGCCCCGAGCCGGACGCCGTATGGGTGGACGCTGCCTGCACGGGTGATGAAGCGACAGCAGCTGTGGTGGACTCCTCTTTATACGCCCTTCTCACACTACCTCTCCCTCCAGACACCTCCCCAGAAGCTGCAGAGGAAGCCGCCATTGCACTTGGTATCACCCGCACGGAAACCCGGTACATTTTAAGTGATTCTAAAACTGCGATTCTAAATTTTGCTCGAGGCCGAGTCCATGTCCCTGCTTTTGGCATACTAGACTCGCCCGATGCACCCCCGCCCCGCCAAGTGGAGCTGATATGGGTGCCCGCGCACTCCGGGAATCCCGGAAACGAGGCCGCCAACCTTTTAGCCCGAGGTTCTTTAAACCGGGCTCAGGTGCCCTCGGATCGGGGATTCACGAAGGAGCGCATGCACTCATTCAGCGAGCTGACGCAGGCCTACAGAGCCTCACGCCAGCTCTACCCCCCGCCCCACCCCTCCCTAGATAATAAACACGCAACGCTCTGGCGCAGACTACAGACACACTCTCTTCCCTCACCCCTTACTCTAGTCCACTATCATCCCTCCTTCCCCTCTCCAGCATGCGCCCTATGCCCAGAACCCTTCGCCTCTTCCCTCCACATCCTTTCCCTCTGCCCGGCGGACCCTCCCCCGCGGGACCTAGAGAACCTCAAGACCTGGGAGGACTGGGAGACCCTGCTGCGCTCGGAGGACCCGGCCGTGCAGACCATCGCAACCGGCCGGGCTGCCAGTGTTATGGACCTTAGGAACATAAACACTTGAGTGCTGTGGGGTAGTGCGGGGACCCTGGGGCGTGCCCCGAATTCCTTGTACAATAAAGTTTTTTCTCTCTCTCTCCAGATTCGGTAATGCAAAAGCAAGCTTTATTGTTACCATCATGTGCCGTTAAAAGCTATGTGCACGGTAACTAAGACATACCATCTATGAGGAAGGTTTTATCATGAGGTTTATGTAGGGAGAAAATACTTCAGTAAAACTTTATCTCCATGTGAGCGCCTGCTACACTTC
Organism: Amblyomma mixtum; assembly: GCF_055824585.1. Taxonomy (NCBI): domain Eukaryota; kingdom Metazoa; phylum Arthropoda; class Arachnida; order Ixodida; family Ixodidae; genus Amblyomma; species Amblyomma mixtum. The sequence goes on along the minus strand of NC_143012.1, from coordinate 290,398,482 downwards.
CTGTGAAGCGCTAACATGAACGTGTAATCTTGAATTAGTGTTCATTTTCGCACAGAAGTAGCGCAGGCTCTCAAAGAACCAAGTGACGCATCTTGCTTTTTATACCACTTTGCAGTCCTAAGGTTACCAGCACTTCTAACCATTCTTATACGACAGTACGAATCTGTTAATATTTATGAGTGCCTGCGGCACTCATAACTAGATTAATATATAACGGATATAACGGAATATGATCTCTTTACTAAATTATGCGCCAGCACGTAACAAATAAAGCTCCTCTCGTGAAGAAAACAGCTTAGTAAGGTCCACCGAATTAAGCGCAATCAACGTGAGGAAAAGTATAAGTCCCGTTGTATTTTTGCAACATTCTCGTTGCCAGAAATCCTGACGAAAACTTCAAAAAAGAATTTGAGAACCTCACATGTGTGCGTGCTTTCATAATCCTCCGCTCTTCTTGGGCTGCCTGTTTCGCAAGTGATGGAAAACCAAGTTAGCAAGTTTCCACTCATGCATTGTTACTTGAAGCTTGGACATTACTGTTTCCTTTTAATGGCAGTTGCTGACCGTCAGCAGTTAACTTTTATGTTCCTTGCCAGTAAAGATTAAATTCGTTACTTCCACGTGCTTTATCATTTCCGTCTCATTATTTTTCTTGCCTTTCCTTTTAGTACCTCCCTTTCATAGAACTGTGTTCTTGAGCAACTCTTATACCCGCAGCTGCTCAATGGCTAGGGGCGCTCGGTTACTGAGCCGGAGTACCCGGGTTCGAACGCGATCGGCGGCCGCGTTTCGATTAAGAGCGAAATGCATAATGCGCTTGTGTGCTGTGCGATGTCAGGAAGGAAGGAAGGGAAAACTTTATTTACACCAATTGTTTTTTCCTGCGGTTTGGGGGCATCTTCAGAGACGTATTGGTTCTACCCCCAGGAGCCTTCTCTGTCGAAGTCGTCCGCCTCTAATCAGTGGTCGGTTGCCCTCAGTCCAGGGCTCCGCTGGCCACTGCCGCCCGTTGAGCTCGCTGTACCAGACCTTGTTGGTATTCGCAGCAGTCGCTGGACAGCAGAGTATCCCACTGCTCCGCACTCGGGTTTTGTATTTTGGGGACCACGTCTATGTTTTGGCAGGCCCATGTGATGTGGTATAGTGTAGGTTTTTCGTCGCACCAGGGACATTTGTTCGTGTATATCGTAGGGTGCATTTTGTTTAGTATATGTAGGTTTGGGAAAGAGCCTGTTTGTAATTGTCTCCAAGTGACAGCTTCCTCTCTGCTGAGAGATTTGTGCGGTGGGGGATATCGCATTCTTCTGCCTCTATAGTTTTGTAGTATGGCCGAGTATTCCCTGGGTGCTGGCGCGAGTTCCGCGGTCTCGTCGGAAGCTCGGAAAGTAATGTATCCTCGGGCTATCCTGTCGGCCTCTCGGTTCCCTGCCACCCCCGTGTGCCCCGGTACCCACACAATTTTGTGTCGGATCTTGTCGTTTTGTTCTTCCCGGTTTTTAATTCTGTCACTCGCTGCGAGGAGTATACGGAGCGCGTGACGACCTATCCTGCCATTCATGTTTTTTCGGCAGGCTATTTGAGAGTCCGTAAGTATTGTTAGTGACCGCCCGGTTCTATAGCCCTCCGCCATCGCTAGAGCAACGGCTACTTCCTCGGACTCTGCAGCTGTGCAGCCTCGGAGAGACGCGCTGGTCATTTCGCGTAAAGTGCGATGTCAGTACACCTTAGAGATCCCCAAGTGGGCTAAATTATTCCGGAGCCCTTCCCTACGGCACCATTTTTTCTCTTTCTTCTTCACTGCCACCTTCCTCCTTTTGCTTACGGCGTGGTTGTGGTGTCCATCGAGAAGTGAGACAGTAACTGCTCGATTTCCTCTCCTCGAAAACCACTAGATAAAGAGAGAGAGAGATTTCTTTAATTAAGAACAGATTTTAGCCTATGTGAATATTCGCTGACATGCTACTTTGCATAGGGAAGGGATTAGAGGAGTAAAGACGGAAGAAGGATGGTAGAAAAGATTGCGGAAAACCACTATTTCGCGGCTGTGCTTGTATGGTATCGTGTATTATTACAGCTTTGCGCACAGAAATACGCCTGTTATCGTCATTCCTAATAATTGACGGCTTGACCACCAAAAAGTTCCCAGAAATTTGCTTGAAAGTGCTTCACACGGTGAGCTATAAAGAAATAAAGAAATAAGAAATTAATGAACCGTCCTCGGCCTGTAACAGGCTCTGCGATTTTCTTTTATGGCTTCGCATCTGATCATGTACCTTAGTTTCGTCCACCCCCTGCAGAGGAGTGAACAAATCTGTGTAATGGGCATCCGATATGTACCGCAGGTCTTCCAGAATACTGCTTTTACTTTAACGACTGCTCCTTTATTTTTCGTTCCCTGTTGCCTTTTTGGACGCCATTCATTACCTCACAAAACACCACTGTTTGAACTCCTTATTTACTGTTCATAAGAACTTGCTGTGGAAATATTACCGACTCTGGAGAAAGGAGTTGAGATGTTTAAAATGTAAAAAAAAAAGTACTTAACAAAGGAAATGCGATAACATTTAGATGTTCGGTGTTGACGCCTACGGTGTAATTTCAATGTAGTCCCTGCGGTTAAATTGTTTACCCGCTGCGATGCCAACTTTATGTGGAGATAAACACAAAGAACCACCTCAGAGAGACACCGGCATGCGGCTTTCCTATCCGTGAGCAGATCGACGCTCGGAACTCCACCGCCGAACATATACCATCGTTTTCGGTCAAGAACTGCTTGAAACTAGATTTTCCCGCCCTTTGCACATGAGGACACCTTTTTGCGCTAGAAATGCAAATTCGTCCACTATGGCAACTTAACGCATGTCAGGTGGCCAAACTGCCAAATTAATTGGGGTTGAAAAATTGGATTTGGGGAAAGGAAATGCCGCAGTAACTGTTTCACTATCTCGGTGGGCATCCGAGCCACGCCGTGAGGGAAGGGACAAAGGAGGGAGTGAAAGAAGAGAGTTAAGAAGAGGTGCCGTAGTGGAGGTCTCCGCACTAATTTTAAACACCTGGGGATCTCTAACATGCACTGACATAGCGCAGCACACGGGCTCTTTTTGCGTTTGGCCTCCCTTGAAACACGGCCGCAGCGGTAGGGATCGTACCTGGCGCTGGCTCAGTAGGCCTCTCAGTAGGGTTGACCAATTGAGAAATTTGGGTGGTGGTCCAAGCGCCAAGTTTTGGGCGGATAAGCTGCTAAATTTTGGAAGGGGGCCCACTGCCAAATTTCGGGAGTGGGCCAAATGCCAAATTTTGCAGGTGCGGTAAATGGCAAATTTTGGGGGTGGGCAAAACTGCTAAAGTTTGGGGGTGGATCAACTCCCAAATTTTCGGGATTTTTCGTAATTCAAGTTTGAAACTGCTTTCTACTCACTACCAGATTTTAGGAGTCCTTAGGAATTTCAAATTTGATGGCGCTCTCTTGTTGTTTCCGATGGGTTCACGTGACACTGCTGACGTTATTCCCAATTTACGAATCTCGGAATTTCTTTACCAAGAAACAAGGTGCTCTTGCAAGACAAGACCTTCGATGCTTCGGATTAATAAAATGCAGAAATATCAAGACGAATAGCTTTGAGATGCCATAAGCATCCTTAGAAACTGCGCTTGTTTCATTGTTGTTACCATAGTTGCTAAAAGTGATGCTTGGAGCAAAGGATTCTTGCATACAACCTACTAAGTTAAGCGAAAGATAGCCCTTTCCAAAGGGGACGAGAAATGCCCTGTTATTTACTTCGCAACACATTGCCAATACCGAGGTTCTTGTTATGTTTTCTTTTCAGCTGTGTTGCTAATATTAACTGATATATTTTATTGAGTGCTTTTCCAAGCCTCATAAAACGGTATATAAACACACAACTCACACCCCCCGATGTAATTGCGCTCGAAGAGACTGGAATCAAGTCGACATTACAGGAGTACGAGGTTTACGAGAGTCAAAACGAGGGTAAAGCGGCCATCCTAGTCAGCAAAGCCATCACCGCCATCAGGCACGATACCATCGCCGACACCGACATAGAGCACGCGCTTGTAGAAATCATTCCGAAAAAGCGAAAGGGAGGGAGCACGTTCTTACCAAACGTGTACAACCGACCGAGACAAAGAAAAGCCAAATTCTTCGAACTGTTCCATGGAGCGCACAAGCTGGCCAAAGAAAATGCACTCATCATCGTAGGAGATTTCAACGCCATGGACAGGAGTTGGGGATACGAGAAACAAGACATCAAGGGAAGAACATTAGCGGAGGTAGCGGAATACTTTGGTTGCAGTATAATCATAGATCCCGCGACCCCCACGAGAATTGGGAATAGCGTGAGCAGAGACAGAAGGTGAGTGCGGACCTCACCTTCGTAAGGAAGAGCAGAGAGTCACAGTGGGAAAACATGATGGAAAGCCTAGGCAGCGATCACTTTATCCTCCGGACACGAATAGCATCGGACGCGATAAGACGCCAGATTGAACATGCGAAAATCACAGACTGGAACGCGTTTCGCAGAGCTTGCAACCAGTGTGAAGGCGGTATCCAATCACTGGAGGAATGGAGCGGCATTCTGAGAGAAACGCGAGAATAATGCACAAAAACTGTAAGGAGAACGACAGCAACGCCCGAAGTAGATGCACACCGCCTCAGACTATGAGAAGCCAGACGCAGTCTCACAAAAAGATGGCGGAAGCAAAAACACAACAGGAAACTAAAAGTAAAGATAGCAGAAATTACGGCAAAGGCAGAAGAATACGCGACGCAACTCGAAAAACAAAATTGGGACCAACTCAGCGACTCGCTTAGGGGAACTCTAGGCACGGCCAGAACCTGGAATCTCTGAAGAGCACTAATCGATCCGACCAAAATAACATCGGAAAACAAGAAAGTCATCCACAAGTTCATCCACTCCTTCTAGGGATCAGACGTCGCCCTATTGGTGAAGGCACGAGAAAAAAATTGGCAGAGGCTCAGCTTGGTTAAGCCCGGAAATTGCGAAAGCAGCTTCATCCGTTTCTTCAGCCCGCATCCGCCGTGTCTACCGCCGCTCTGCGCCGACGGTTGTTGTTGTTATTGACTGGGAGAAGGATGAAAAGGAAATGCATGGGCGCGCCTACTGGCTCGAGCCGAGCCACCACCTCTTCATCTGTTTCTTCAGCCGGCGTTTCCTGGCTGCTGCATTTCGTTGGAGCTTTGCCTTATACACATCATACGACATACCGAGGTAGCTCCACCGCGGAAACTGGGAGCAACCGAGCTGCTCCCCCACCTTTATCCCCCTGGTGTGACGTCATAGCAACGCGCTCCCTCTCGCGGCAGCTGCGCAGTGCGCCGTGGCAGCTCCGCCGCGCCCATGCTAACCGCGAGAGCTGGGGTCCTGTCTCTCTCGGTCTGGCGTGACGTCACCACAGGAGTCAGCTAAAGGTCAATGGTGGAAGCGCCACGACCACGCTAATGGTTCGAAAGGGAGAGCAGTATTGCTTTCGCAATAAAATGTTTCGGCGATCACAACCCCCCGGGATACCAAGGAACGTATCGGGAAGCCGAAAGCGAGAAACTCGACCGCGCCATAACTGTGGAAGAGGTTTACTCGGCCATAAGGAACATGAGGAGAAACACGGCAGCAGGAGCGGGCAGGATCGACAACGCCCTGATCCGCAACCTGAGCGACAGCCGCATACAAGACCTCGTAGGCTTTCTTAACAAACATTGTGAGGCGGAGACAGTTCCCGAAGATTGGAAACACGCCGAAGTAATAATGATGCCTAAACCTGGTAAAAAACTCGAAATTGAAAATCTCAGGCCGATATCACTCACGTCGTGCCTTGGAAAGCTTTACGAACGGGTGGTCACTCTAAGACTGCAAACTTGCATGGAAGATAACGACTATGTACCTCATACCATGTTCAGCTTTAGAGCAAAACTCTCCACGAAGGACGTTCGCCTCCAAATACAAAAAGATGTGCTGCGAAACGCGCCCCGAACGGGTGAAAATGTCATAATGGACCTAGACATCAACGGTGCATTCGATAACGCCAGCCACGAAGTGATCCTTATGGGCCTAGACGACCTGTTGCGGACGCAGAATCCACGGCTTCTTCAAAGCCTCCTTGTCCGATAGAACTGAAACCATCGGCGTAGGAGACCTTCGATCAGACAAAATTCGCGCTCCAAACAAGGAAACACCCCAAGGGTCAGTTATCTCACCCATACTCTTCAACATAGCTATGATAGACCTAACTCGAAAACTAGAGAAGATCAAAGGCATCAGGCATGCCATGTATGCCGACGACATAATAGTCTGGACAAACATGGGCTACCTCGGAGAGAAAGGCTACAGGAAGCGGCTTCCTGTGTAGAGCAATACCTCGGAGAAAGAGGACTCGCAGGCTCGACCGAGAAATCGGAACTGCTGCGAGTCTGGAGAGGCAAGCAAAACCGGACCGTCCCAACCAACGAGGTCCTGAAACTCAACGTCTACCTGGAAGGGACGCCCATAAGGAAAAAAAAAAACAACAGTAAGAATCTTAGGCATGTGGGTTCAATCCAACCAGCACAGTACCCACAGTTTCACCCTGCTCAAAGCAACAACGATACAAGTCGCACGCATGATTACCCGCATCACCAACAGGTGACATGGCATGCGTGACGAGGACATCTTAAAACTAGTCACAAACCTGGTAGTTAGCCGAATCACGTACAGCCTACCTTACCAGTGCCTGAACAAAAGTGAAACCCAAGAAGCGGATGCCCTTCTACGCAAAGCGTATAAGACAGCTCTCCGACTACCGCGCAACACGTCTACTGAAAACCTCATGGCCTTGGGATTGCATAACGCCTTTGAGGAGCTACGGGAGGCGGAGCTTGAGTCGCAAAAACTCAGGCTGTTGCAGACAACGACTGGAAGAACGCTCCTACAGAGACTCGGATACCGCGGGCAGGTGCGAAAAATGACAAGGACGGAAACAATCCCCGACGAGCTTCGCAAGTCCCTCAAGGTAGCGCCAATACCACGAAAGATGGATCCCCCAACCTCCACCGAGCCAGAAGAGAAGCGAGGGCCGAATTCATCGAGAAGACATACGCTCCTCAAGACACGACCGAGTATGCAGACATGTCTTGGAGAGGAGGAGGCACCAAAATCGCAGTGATGGTGGTGGTTGATTCGTATTTACGCGAAATGACCAGCGCTTCTCTCCGAGACTGCAGAGGCCGAGGAAGTAGCCGTTGCTCTAGCGGTGGCGGAGGGCTATAGAACCGGACGGTCGCTAACAATACTCACGGACTCTCAAGCAGTCTGCCGAAATTACATGAATGGCAGGATAGGTCGTCACGCGCTCCGTATATTCCTCGCAGCGAGCGACAGAATTAAAAAACACGAAGACGAAAAAGGCAAGACCAAACACAAAATTGTCTGGGTACACAGGGGTGGCAGGGATCCAAGAGGCCGACAGGATAGCTCGAGGACACATTACTTTCCGAGCATCCAACGAGACCGCGGAAGTCGCGCCAGCACCCAAGGAATACTCGACCGTACTGGAAAGCTATAGAGGCAGAAGAATGCGATATCCCCCGCCTCTCGAATCTCTAAGGTGAGAGGAAGCTGTCACTTGGAGACAATTACAGACAGGTTCTTACTCAAACCTGCAGATACTAAACAAAATCCACCCTACGATATACGCGGACAAATGTCCGTGGTGCGGCAAAAAACCCACTCTATACCACATCACATGGGCCTGCCAAAGCATAAACGTGGTCCTTAAAATACAAAACTCGAGTGCGGAGCAATGGGAGACTCTGCTGTCTAGCGACCGCTGTGAAGACCAACAAGGTCTGGTACAGCGAGCTCAACGGGCGGCAGTGGCCAGCCGAGCCCTGGACTGAGGGCAACCGACCATTGATTATAGGTGGACGACTTCGACAGAAAGCTCCTGGGGATAGAACCAAAGAAAGAACGTCTCTGAAGATGCCTCCAAACCGCAGGAAAAAGCACTAGAGTTAAATAAAGTTTTCCTTCCTTCCTTCCTTCCTTCCTTCCTTCCTTCCTTCCTTCCTTCCTTCCTTCCTTCCTTCCTTCCTTCCTTCCTTCCTTCCTTCCTTCCTTCCTTCCTTCCTTCCTTCCTTCCTTCCTTCCTTCCGTCCTTCCTTCCTTCCTTCCTTCCTTCCTTCCATCCTTCCTTCCTTCCTTCCTTCCTTCCTTCCTTCCTTCCAAGGCCAAGCTATAGTTCCTGATACTCGTATGAGTGGAAGGCTTCGGATTATTATTTTCTACTTCGAAAGCTCGTACTTTCGTTGATGAAGGAAATTGGCTATCCAGCATCCAAACCGGTGGCTATTTGCTGAAGTTCATTAAATTATTTTTACTTTTACTTTTGGCTGCACCTTAATTGAAGACAGTGACGATGTTTGGTTGCATGTACAGCAATGAAAGCAAAGACTGTTATTTTTGAACAGAACTTTGTCCTAACCGGTTTTTTTTTTCTTTTCTTTGAAAGGCTGCATTTTCCAGTGGCTAGAAATGAACAAAGACGAAGAGATAGCATTTGCGTCGTTCGTTTCGGTCCGCCTTTATAGTTTTTATTTTTTGCTGCCATAAACTGCCTCCTTTTAAAATGCTCTGTCCACCAGAAGCTCTACTACGTCTACTCCGTGACTTCTCCTGATCATCACAAAATGGACAAGGGAGGGGAATACCTCAGGTTGCGAGCCAACGTTTCGACAAGAGGACTTGTCTTCGTCTGGCCCAGACGAAGACAAGTCCTCTTGTCGAAACGTTGGCTCAAGCAACCTGAGGTTTTCCCCTCCCTTGTTCATTTTGTGATCGCCAAGGACCATCTACCACACCCTCTCTCTACCATGGACTCCTGATCATGACATACAAGAGACGTTGCGCTACAGCCAACAGCGGGATACTGACCACAGCCGTGAAAAACTGAAAATAAAATCTTTGAATCCACCGTTAGATTTTTTGTCACCAAACAACAAAGCCTTTCCCAACTGGATTTTAGAACGTCTCTTTTTCTCTTATTGCTGCTGTTATAGCGACCATGCACCAGCTTTACTCAACTTTCGTGTGTGCCTAGAAAGTAAAAGCGGATTATCTATTACAGAAAAAAATACCGAGAAATAAAAGCATGCCGTCGTACGCACATAACTCTTTCAGTGTTCGTTGTGCGGGTGTGATTTTGTGACATCAATAACTTATTTCTATAATTTTTAAAAGCCAGAGCTAGTTAGGAATTTGCAAAAAAAATGCTACAGTCCAGAATAACGTATACTGGATTTACATATCTAAAGAAGCGCTTGTTCAAGTGGCATGTAATATATGTTTTTTTGGTAGGTAAAGCTCGCACTTTCTCACTGGAGCAGAAATGGAAAGCTAGGGGTTACTTTCTGGCTCGAAGAATTTCTTTATATATCTTTTAAAACATCGGGCCATGTTAAGCTGTCGCACAGAAAAATGCTGTGGTGCACGATAACATATTCCACATTTTCGTATTAAACCGTGCTTGATCAAGCGCATGTCATTGCTTTTTGCTAAAGCGTGCACTTTCTCACTTTAGCAGTACTGCAAAACAAAATGTCTTCCTTGTGAGGCGGTAAATTTAATTAAAAAGAAGCTGCTTGCAGCAGCAAGTGTTGCTGGTTTTAAGCGATGATGAAGTTTAGAACCCGTTCAGCTGCGATAAAAGTAAAACCCCAAAGCGGTGACATAAATTAAAGTCTATAGTGTAGCGTTATGAATTTTAACCCACGTAACCTGCAGCGGGATTCGACCTCATTGCCATTGGGACCCCTTCACCAAGCACAACCTGAATTAAGAGTTACTTTTTACAGCTGTAGCTGCGCGCGCGCAATGATTCCGCGGATAACGAATGCGCATGCGCAGAACGCTATGTATCTAACCGCGCCTTTATGGCTTGCTGGCGTACGCGCGCTACAAACCATAGTGTGCGCGCGCTACGGCCACGTTACGGGAAGCGTTGACAAAATGGCGGCGCCCTGCTCACCAGCTTCAGAATAAATACATGTCGCCGCTGCATCCTTCGAAGCGAAGCTCGTTCTAATGGTAGCAGTTCGCCTTTATTTAGCACACTCTCGCCTACACTTACATGTATAAACGACAACTACCCCCTGTTTTTCAGATAACTGGGCGATTTTAAAGCTGTTAGGCCTAACTGAATGCAGTGTTTCCTCGTAGCGACGACACCTAGCGAAGCAGTTCCCAAGTGTTAAGTAACTAGTTACTTTTTGTTCTATTTGCATAGTTGTTCTTCTTGGAACAAAAAAAAAGGCTTGCAATGCACCCACCCTTGTTTTCTTAAATTATGGCGAAAAAAAAGGAGGTGGTGAGAGGAGGAGCCGTGCTGTTGGCGCGCCGCGTGCACACAGGGTGAGCCAGCCGAATTCGCCAAGTAGCAGCGAGTCAGTGGCCGAAGGGTGGCTGCAATGGGTGGTCACTGCACTGCATAACTGCGCGTCAGACTTTACGAAACTCGTAACACGTAATTGGTTACTTACAATAAATTACATTTGGTCAAATGTTTTAGGGGAATCCCCCAAGGTGGAGTAGATTTGTAAGAAGGGAGTAATTACTCCCTTATAATAAATAGATTTGTAAGAAGGGAGTAATTACTCAATGAGTAATTACCCTTATAATAAATTACATTTGTTTATAATTTTGTAATGTTTTCATTACTTTTTGCAAGGTGTCACGTTCTCGGTGACTCATTTGCTTTTTTCAGCAATCGATTCGTAGAAATCTTTAACCCTTTTAGTTCAAAACCAGCTGTAACAGGTAGTACAACTTTGACAGAGTGAACTCGATGGTCGAAAAGTGGTGTGCACAGCACAGCAGAGATACCTCTTGTGTTAGACGGGCAACAGATGGACAACTGAGAAGCCGAGCGAGTGAGGACTCCCGCACATGCAAGACCGAGCTGCCAGCACCTGTCTAGCCCCATGTCTCGCTCTTCGCAATCGCATGTCACCGCGATGACAGAACAGAATGTCGTGCTTATTAAGCCTCTTCTTTACCCCCCTCACAGCGCGAGAGGCAGTGGAGCGTAGCGTACTGCGTGTCTTCGACGCGGCACGCAAGGTCTTCATAGGTCGAAGAAACCCACTTCCCTCGTTGCGTGCATCGAGGTACTCTTCAGGGTCACTGCAGTTGTGTTCACAAGAAAACGTGGATAAAACGATGACGGAAAGTTTGAAAGGTAACTGCAGTACAGTTAAGTCGCATCAGACTATTCTCGGCCGTGTATGCTCATCCTATGCTATTGAAAAATGAAGATAGCCTGGCAGCAATCGATTAGTTTTCCGTAATTGTTCACTTAGTTTTCAGGGCTTTAAGTGACCACTGAGATAAGTTGCATTTCAGATGAAGTAATTGTAATTGGGCTTTATTTCCAGTTTTCGCCGATGTGTACACGACTGAGGCAGATTAGCATTAGGTGCTCACAGCAAAATGTCAAATTCAGCAGCACAGGGGGGCATGGGCTGGGTGTCATAGGGAAGCACTGGAAGCACAGAGTAAAATTTTATGATAGGCATCTTTTTTAAACTGGACGGAAAGAAATACAACTCAGAAGTCGCTGGTTGCCTTGATTCTGTCGAATCGAGTTTTATACGGCAGAAACGAGCCACGGGTGTACTTATGTATGCTTAGCTTGTTACTAGTAACGAAGCTTGTTTTGTTGCAGAATGCATCGGTTGGAAACTATATTAAACGGCGCTGGGTTCACATTTGGTACATTTATTAAATCTTTTAGTGCGAAAGCACTCTTGCGCTCACCAACACCGACCATAGATCTTGTCGCGACCTTTCTTGTGCCGTTGCCTAGCAACAGCGACGCCACGTTAAGTTAAAAAAAATCGAAGAAATAACCACGACTGCAAGTCGAATTGGAAGAAGCGCTAACAGAGCAGATTCGTAGGCCGCTGCGCGAGAGAACTAGGCTGTAGCCGCTTTTTATTTTCTGAACATAGTATTTGTTGATACGAAGCAATGTACTAAGTACATGAACTATGTACAAGCTATGAAGAAAGCGATTGCAAATCAACGCAATGCATGATACAACACATCTAACCAAGCACGAGAAAGAACGCAACACAGGGCACATCACTACTACATCATAACAGGACACACCTAAGAAACGGTACACTAGAAATAGGCCAGCGTGGAGTGCAACACTAGGAGTGGTTGCCACTCCGGCCAGGCATAGAGTAGCCTAGGCCTAGCCTAGAGTATCGCCGCAGCCGAACACGCCTCGTGTTAAGTTCCAACACACTCCTGCGCTGTGCACTGCACGTCGTATTCTTCATGAACCTATTCCATGTGCGGCGCGAACAGATCAGATCAGCTTTACCTCGATCAGAGCTTAACCTGAGTCTAGTGTCGTCGCCAGGCTTCCCGACGACCCATCAAAACAAAACCATGACCAACCAGGCTGAACACATGCTTTGATAGTCATTTTGTTCGTTTCCTTTAAATTTTTGTGCAACTACTCTCATCGTTAACGCCTTTTTGACCACTATGGTATTTTTAAATAAATAGTTAAATACTTAGTGCAATGAAGGTGTGGAACCTCGAAAAACCTACCTGTTTTTAGCACTGCCCTGTCTTCACTATGTGGGGTAGTAATCGGCCCACCAGAATAACGGAGCCTAGGCGGATCGTTGAACTTCGGCTCCAGATATGCGTTTATACCTACGCAAGTTCTTAAAATCCGCTATCGCTGAACTTCGGCGCTACTTTCATATGCAATACGCATTCTCACCGCGCTCGATGATCTTGACGTTCTTGTCTTTTCTATTTAACAGTCTGAGTGGTCCATGTACCCGGACTATAGCAGCAGTAAACTAGTGAGGAGGGTCATGTGGAGGCGACGAGTAAGAATTATAGGGAAAATAGCCGCTATCAGTCGGAACTATTCAGTAGTGCTGAACCACATTGCGCTTCGCAGTTACTCGCTCTTAAGTGTAGAAGCTTAGAGTGAACACGATGTTTGAAAAATATCTAGTTCGCTACGTCGGTTTTGTTAGATTGTTATTTTAACAAAAGAAACGACGTAAAGAGACGCAGAATGGCAGACGGCAATGAGACAACCGTCTCTTCTTGTGCATTTTGTTTGTGAGCGGTTTCTTAACGTGAGATTCGGAACGTCGGAGTCGGAGAATTGGAGAAATATCGCACTTGGGATGTGAAACAATCTTCACAAGTTTGATTTTGTTTTAATACTTATCCCGTCAGTATTAATGGTGCTTAAAACGAACTGAACGGAACATCTTGAAGCCCATGAGAAATAGAATTCATGTCACCCGTAGGTTTGTTACCGTATCGTTAACAATAGTTTCTGTTCGAACTCTAGGCACAGGTTCCACCTTGTGTACTGTATTTAGCGAGTAACCAGACCACCAAAAAATTTAACATTGCGGCAAGTAAACTGTCGAGAAACGTTTGAGAATATCTGCGAGTTTCAGAATGTCCCATGCGCACAGCACAAAGCGACGTTTCTGAATACATTTCCGCACTTGTGAATTATCCGTGAAAGCCATTACTCGACCCAATGTCTCGGCGGCCTCTTCGCTTTCACAATGACGTTTTCCTTCGCCACCCGCAAGGCGGGTACATCGAGGTCAAGTGGACTCTAATGGCAAACAATCCTTCAATAGAGGCACATTTTCGGAAGTGTGTTAGCTAGGACTTGTCTAATTTCTCTTATTTCGGCCCCTTACGCTACTTATGAAATCTGGCGCCTTTCTAACAAAACTTGCTCTTTTTTTTGTTAAAATACATTGCAAGGATATGTTAGGAATATACGAAAATATATTTATTTGCAGTCCCCAGCGACTTTAAACTGAAAACCCTTGAGACCTGCTGGTTTTTCTATGTAGAAATGGTATGGTTGAACTATGGTCCCTAAATTAAACATGAGTTTTGAGAGACGCCATTTTGGTGTGCTTCGGGTTGTTTTCGACCAGCTGGGGTTTTATACCCAACACTCATATATCTTTCAGCCAACTGGTGGGTTTGGGTAAATACGGCCGCCGCCGCCGGGATTTGACTCTGCGAACTTGTGCTAACGAGCGAAACGCTAGAACCACTGGGCCGCCGGTCCTCCTCACAAAGAGGAAATGGAAGGTGATACGAATGCTTTTTAAGTAATATTCTTTCAGAAATTTAGCCTCTGACGGCAGGATATTCCGGAAAAAATTGTGTCGTTATACTCGGCCATTTATTTTTGCTGGCAAGTCGTTATTACGATGGTTTCGCTGAGAGAAGCTGTAAGCCGCCGAACTATCCAGACGGCACTAGTTCCTTGAACATTTTTAGACGGTACTTCAGACGGCACGTATTCATGCCTTTGTGAACATTAAGATAAACATCTGACTTAACCTGACGAGCTTTATTATCTGTATACGTATACTTGACTGGAGCCACTTTTCAAGCATTAGACACCGATTGGCTGATGCTTGTGAAACGCTGTACACAGCTTTGAGATCGCGTTGATTTGCAGGGGTTCAGCGCATCATACCTACAGAGCGTTCTTGCGAGGCGGCTGAAATATTTCGGACGCGTTGTGTCACGGCTGGTGCAAACACGGGTAGCAGACCCATATTAGCGCACATAAATAGGTAGTCAATAGTTACGCAGGATAAAACTAGTCGGAAATCTTGTTCTATGGTTATTTCACAAGTAGTTGATCCTCAAAGAACAAAACTTTGAGATAGAGACGTATTGCAAACATGTATAAACGGGTCCTGCGACAGAATTTCCATTTTGCGAAAAAATCCGGCCTTTATGTTGCATTTCCCACGCACGGGTATCCAGTCCCGGTCAAGAGCAGACCAGCTTAAGATACTCTCAATAATTGCCTGACAGCCCTAGGTGGTGACGAATCGCGGCTACGGCCGTTTATCTGTTTTTCCAGCCAGCGTCCGTTTCGGCGGACGCGGTTGTTGCTGCGACGCGCGTCTTTTCTCTTCTTTCTCTTTCCTCTGATCTTTTAACTCTCCTCTATCTGCACGTGGCAGCGGTGGTGACTCGGCTGGAGCCAGTAGGCAGGCCCGTGCAATTTCCTTTTTATCCTTCTCTCAGTCGCAACAACACTGACAGCCCAGTCACTGCGACACCTTTTCTTCCACGTTCGGCCAGTCACTTGGAGCCGAGTAACGGGCTGAAAAATTTTGCCTCAGACCAACCTCTGCGACTTTTCTTTCACTTTCTTTTGCGTTTCACTTTTTAGGGCATAATTTTATGTCACATCTAGGAAGTCGTGCCTTATTCTTATGGAGTGTTAAGTCCTTAGTGCTTGAAGTCATGGGTATTTTGGTCGCCCACGTTGTTTAATAACCTGAGTGGCCCCTCTCTTCTTTCTCTGATTCGTCTGTGCAAGTACGGTATTCATCTTCAACAAGGTTTATAAAGTATCTGTTCGCTGTATGTTACACCCATGAACTGTATGTTACAATCACGAAATTAATATTTAGAGAGAGTAAGAATCATGGGCGACGGCCGCAACGTGTCAACGGTGTGTCAACTCTACAGTGCTAACAAGACTCGTATATAACGCGACCAGGCTTCACGACCCGCTTCATTTTTAATGCCCGCTTCTAGCCGTTGCCTCGGGCGCGTTGACTCGTCACACCGAGATACTGGTGGCCCTGTGAGAGAAGCCGGGCATGTTGTAGGAGCGACGTTTCTTTATCTCACTGTGCTGAAATATTCATTCTCTCTCTTCTCACATCAGCCGCTCACTGCACGCTTTTATTAGACAATACGAGTGGCAGGCAGTCAGGCGGGCGCTTACAACGTCACCGCTTTAAAGAAGGTTGCAGGAATGCATAAAAAATTAACGAAAAGAGAAGACGCAAAGTACTTAGGTTATGCGCCGTCATCCTAAATCTGGTTTCTCGAGTTTCGACGTAAACATGTCTGAGCATTTTCACTTCCATAAAATGATGAGAAACGCTAATTGACAAAGCGAAGACCTCGCCGCTGGAATTCCTTCCACAGCTGAGTGACCATGTCGAGCACAGCCCGCTATTCTCTGTGCTCCAAGAGCTGTGGCTCAGGAGTGGATACTTGGGAGAAATTGAAGGTGCTGAGAATTCTTTACGTGGCGCGGTCTGTAGAGGTCAGGTCGTCTCTTTAATTGCAGCGTAAGATGTTCTTATAATGTTCTTATAAATTTGCGTCAATGGCGCTAGCCACATAGTCCTCCGGTCCTGAAGGGGGCCCCCTGCGCAGATTTCTCCGGAAGGAGAACACTCCGGACCCCGATGCAGCACTTCAGGTTGGAGCATCGCAGGCGCAACTCACACGCCGGTAAAAATGCATGACCAGCCGGCGAGCCCAGCACTTCCTGACTACGATGCGGATGTTGTAATCCGCTAGGCCACATCTACTATGGCCTATTGGTTAGAGCACCCAATCATCAAATGTCTTCATTTTTTCATCGTCACATGGCTAAACAACGCTAAAAAATTCGCGTTACAAACGCGTCACCTGCTAGTGATACATTTTTATTTATTTATTTATTTATTTACATGATACTGCAGACCTTTTTGGTCCAAGCAGGAAGGGCAAAAGCAAATTGCACAAGAAATGGTTACAGAACATCTTACGTACATACATATGTTTAAAATTCATGCATGCAGATATAAAAGCACTCCGATATACATCTTCGTCACATATAAAATAGTCATAAATTCACGTTTCAGAAGGGCATTTTCAGGGGTTAAAAGACATTTGTAATGGCCTCTTTGAAGTCAGGACAAGTAAAAACCTCTTCCGGTAGTGAGTTCCAATCACTGATTGTTTTCGGAAAAAATGAAAACTTATGGGAGTTTGTTTTTGCGAAGTGAGGAGTTAAGCTGTAGTTGTGTGTGTGTCGCGTTTTTCGAGCTGATGATGGAGTAACATAAGGACTTGCCGAGATGCCAAACTTTCCCTGAATTAAGCAGTACAAAAATTCTATTCTTGCTATCTTTCTTCGGATGCTGAGAGGTTTTATCTGGTTTGTTTGCATAAGGAGAGATGGAGATTCGGAGGTTTTATATTTATTATAAATGAAGCGCACAGCACGCCTTTGAACTTTTTCTACCTGCGCAATGTCCTTTTTCGTGTGAGGGTCCCATACCACGGCAGCGTACTCGAGTTTTGGCCTAACAATGGATTCGTAAGCTAATTTCTTTACATTGCTTGGTGTTCCCCTTAACTTATGTCTTAAATATCCCAGTTTTTTCATTGCAGAAGAAGTTATATGACTAATGTGGTCACTCCATGTGAGCTGGTCATTAATGATTACGCCTAAGTATTTGTACTTGGTTACCTGAGTCACAGTTGTAGAATTGAGGGTGTAGTTAAACATTTGAGGCACCTTCTTCCTTGTGATACGCATAAATACAGTTTTTTTAGGGTTTAGTGACATTCCCCATTTCGTACACCAAGGTGAAACATCATTTAAAGCAGTATTAAGCAGGGCTTGGTCCGAAACCGAACGTATTTCTTTAAATAGCATACAGTCATCAGCAAACAGATTAACCTTTACATTTTCGTCAATGGCAGAAACTAAATCATTTATATAAACCAAAAACAGTAGGGGACCCAACACACTCCCTTGCGGAACACCTGAGGTGACCTCGAGAGGAGGGGAACTAAAACCGTCAATCTCCACATACTGTTTTCTATGCCGTAAGTAAGCAGCAATCCATTTTATGAGTGGTGGAGGTACTCCTATTATTTTAAGTTTGAGTAGTAGTTCATTGTGCACAACCTTATCAAATGCTTTACTGAAATCGAGGTAAATGACGTCTACTTGTCCGGACTTATCTAATACGGCACTAAAGGTATGGATAGCTGTGACTAATTGCGTAACAGTTGAAAATCCCTTTCTAAAACCATGCTGACATGGACTAAGCGCTGAAGTTGTATTTAGAATCTGCATTATATGATTTGCAACCATGTGTTCAATGAGCTTACATGAAGAACAAGTTAAGTAGATAGGACGGTAGTTCCCCACCGAAAAACGGTCCCCGTTCTTGTGAATAGGCACGATTCTGGCTGTGAGCCAATCAGGAGGAAATGAAGCTAACATTAGTGATTCACGGAAGATTTTGCATAAGAAATTGGCTAGAGATTCTGCATAACGTCTTAAGAATGCATTTGGAATACCATCAGGACCAGTAGAACACTTTGGATCAAGTCTGAGAAGCATCTCCACGATGCCCTCATAAGATACCAAGATAACAGGCTCAAATGAGGAATTAGGAACAATGTTCAGATTATTAACATCATCGTCATCATCGTTAATGGAAAACACAGAATGGAAATACGAATTAAAATGCGCTGCCATTTGTTGTGGACATGTTATGACCTCATCATTCACAATTATCTGCTGAACAGGCTGAGTGGAATCCCGGAGGTGGTTCCAAAATTTACTAGGATTTTTTTGCATAAACTGCGGGAGGGTTTCAGTGAAGATTGCGATATTACCTGCGCTTACTACATCGCAACATCTTTTCGAAGAGTAGTGGTTATGTGCTGGAATACCTGTTGTCAACGGACGCAGCACTTTCAGCAACTAGTGTCATATCACGGCATCATGCAGCCCCAAAATACGTTACTGAGTGGCGGGTAACCGGATGAACTACGTGGACCGCTCTTGAAGCAAGCACCGGTGCTTGAGGCATGAAGTATGTTAATTTACAGGCTGTTCGGTTTTAGCCGTTATTCGGGTGTGAGCAGTTGGCTAGTAGAAAAGACTTCGTACTGTACTGAACATGAAATAAAAAAAAAATTCTATGAATTTCAGCCTTCAAGCCGCGAGGAGGTTATTGGTGCAACACGGTAGGACGGCTACTACCTTCACGAAGCAGCGCGCAAATCAGAACAGGTGCGCCGGAGGATACGTAGAGCAATGCAGACACAATCTCCAGCTGCGTTGCATCGGGCTACATCACGCCGCAGCGCGCGGCGACTGCGTTCACGAAGTGAGCGGTCGGGCTTCCGCCTTCTCACAAGTAAGCAGCCTTAAGTGTACCTGCCGACATTTCTTAGCCTGCGTGGTATACATAGTCTCGTATGCATGGCATGCGTTGTTGCGGAATCGGAATAATACGCGGAATAATCATTTTCTACATGGATTATCAATGCAGTCAGCTTGTTTATTTAAATAAATAAACAAGCTGACTGCATTGACAATCCATGGAGAAAATGATGATCCCGCATAAACAAGCTGACTGCATTGATAAAACATGGAGAAAATGATGAACCCGCGTATTATTCCGATTCCGCAACAACGCATGCCAAAATAAACAAGCTGACTGCATTGATAATCCATGGAGAAAATGAGTATTCCGCGTATTATTCCGATTCCGCAACAATGCATGCCATGCATACGAGACTATGCATACCACGCAGGCTAAAAAATGTCGGCAGGTGCACTTAAGGATGCTTACTTGTGAGAAGGCGGAAGCCCGACCGCTCACTTCGTGAACGCAGTCGCCGCGCGCTGCGGCGTGATGTAGCCCGATGCAATGCAGCTGGAGATTGTGTCTGCATGGCTGTACATATCCTCCGGCGCACCTGTCCTGATTTGCTCGCTGCTTCGTGAAGGTAGTAGCCGTCCTACCGTGACCGGCTCTCCATATTAAGGATATGACGCGATAGCCACTGGGTTAAGGCTCATATATGCAGAATCAGTCCTTCTCTACTTAACGTTAATAGATCCCTGGGAGCCCTCATACCGCTCCTGGCCCAGTGTTGCAGTGGTTAAGGCTGCGCCACTGCCCTGGGATGGCAGCAGCTGCCGCCAGTGAAATTTGTGCGATCAGGGTTCCTCTTCCCGAGCAATCATTAAATTAACCGCCAACTGGCAGGTTGCATGCCGATGCCATAATTTATAGACACCATCGAGCCTCCCCCCCCCCCCCCCCCCCACACACACACACACGCCAGTCGGATTCAAAAGAACAGTCGAATCAGAAAAGCAGGCGCATGAGAGAGGCACCAGCGCAGCAGCAGAGAAGGCAGAGGTGTCAGTATCATCACCGAACAGCATTTCGTCTTCATGGGGCGAGGTGTCGCACGGGGAGGCAGAACAAAGAAGAGACAGTTCAATGCTGGCATGGACACAGTCGATGGTCGTATGACCAAGGATGAGAAAGTCACAGCCCAGAATGACATCGTGAGAACAGCCGGACAGCATGAGAAACTCGGCGATGTACAAAATTTCCTCAATAACAAGGCGAGCTGTGCACGCCGCCAAATGTGATGAGAGCTGGCAGTGCGGATGCAAAAGTTCGAAACAGGTATCATCACTTTACGTAGTCTTCGGCAAAAGGCGGCTCTAAAAACAGAGACAGCAGCCCCCGCGTCCACCAGGGCGAGAACGACAACGCCATTGACAAACAGATTGAGGACTTGGACAGCTCCAGAGAAGCATAGCTGTTGCCTCCAGAACTGCGGCTCTTCGTTTTTCTCGAGGCGGGAAGGGGAGCGACGGCGCATGGGTGAGGGAGATCGGCTACGGGGAGAATGCGACCGGCATGAAGTGAGCACGAACGTTCAAGATGAAAGGAGCCCGCACAGGGGCCGGGGGAAATAAAGAAGGAGGTGCATGGTCGTACCAGTACGGGCGTGTACCGTCAAGAAATATCGGCGCGTGTTGGCGACAAAGCCATGCGACGTGGCCCGGCAAGCCACAAGCACAACAGACAGGGCGGTTGTCCAGGGCACGCCATGGGTTCTTGACGGCGCGGCGATGTGGCGGTTAACGAGGGTTAGGTGCCGGCGGTTGTGGCGGCGACGCGATGGATGGGTGGGAGATCTAGGCGTTGGGTACAGTGCTCTTGCAGTCACATGAACATAGGAGAGTGGAGTGATCACATACGTAAGCTGAGGGCTGGATGGCAAAACGTCAGCGGCCTGCTCCTGGATGGCGCGTTGAAGCTTTGGATGGAGGTATGGCGCAGGGTCTCCAAACACAGGTAGGTGCGACATTTGACGGGCCACTTCCCGCATAAAGGCCTTGATTTCGGGAAGCAATGAGGTCGGTTTAGGAGCGAGACTGCAAACCATCGGCGCAGGAAGTCACTCGTCAACCACTCCAGAACGGCCAGTAGAAGCCCGCTGCTACATGAGGACGTCATAGTTTTGACTGAGTTGCACATCACTGACGTCTGTTGGCGGATTCTTTGCGATCAGTATCTGGAACGCTTCCTCGGAGATACCCTTAAGGATGTTGGTAATTTTATCAGTCTCCGGCATCGATGAGTTGATGTGCTTGTACACATTGACAGCAATTCTGTATAAGTCGCAAAATTTTAGTTGCGGTGCTGAGCGCGAGCGCTGAGGCGTTCCTCAGCGCGCAGTTCGCGCACAGTTCGGCGGCCGAATGCCTCCGAGCAACTCGCGTCAAAGTCCGAGCTCGCCCGAATAGGGGATGGTAGGCGAAGGGATGGGGACTGCCTGGATGTTGACTTCAGCAATAACGAACTTCGGAGTTAAGGTGCGGCTACTGAGCTCCAGGATTAAAGGGTGAAGGTACTGCAGCGTTCATCAAATGTAAGATGAGGCTGTGGCACAGCTGAATCTAGGTCACTTATAACACCCAAGAACAGTCCAGGCCAAGCGTTCAGTCTGCGATCGTGCTTCACACCTCTGGGTCGTCGTCTTCTTTCACCACCGTGGTAAGCGTGGCTGCCCCGCTACAGTAACAAATAAAAATATCAACTCAATAATGGTAATAATAAAGCTAGCAGCAGGATGTTTTTTTTGCACAAATTGCATACAACTTCACAACGACGTGGGCCCATCAAAACCAGCGTGCGGCTTTTTAGACTTGGCCCATAGATAAAACTAAGATTCAGACAAAATATAGAAGGTAAATAATCAAATTGCTATTGAAGATAGCCATGTCAACAAAAAAAATCAAAAGAAAAATAAACAAGGCAGAAGAGTAATAGAGAGAGAGAGAGAGAGGGAAAGGCAGGGATGTTAACCAGAAAGGATTCCGGTTGGCTACCCTGCACAGGGGAAGGGAATGAGAATTAAAGAGGAAAGAGAGAAGTAACGGGAAATAATCACAGTCTGTCAATTAAGGCAGTCGCTCTCAAAAAGCGAAAGAGTGCCTTGTAAGCCTTGATGGCAGTTGACTGTTGTGGCCACGGACCGAGGATCTTGGCCTCTGTGAAAGGGCGAGGGTCCAGGCGGTCCAAAGCACATCGCAGCTTATGTCTTTCGGCTACAAAGGCAGGGCACTCACACAAGATATGGGTGATTGTCTCATCACAGGCGCAGTTCACACAAGAAGGGCTGTCGGCCATCGCGATCCGGAAAGCATACTTATTCGTGAAGGCAACACCGAGCCATAGACGACACAGTAGTGTTGCTTCACGACGCGCTACATTACACGGAAGACGGAGGCGCAGTCCAGGGTTCAAAGTTCTGAGGCGACGGTTGCACAACTCACCAGAGTTCCACGCCGAAAGTGTGAGCTCCAGCCTCAAAGAACGAAGCCCACACGCTGCGTCAGCTCTCGTGACGGGGATATTAACGGGGATTCCATAATTGTGGGCAGAACGGGCAGCTTCGTCAGCCTGGTGATTGCCATGAATGCCGCAGTGGCCCGGCAGCCACTGGAAAATTATGTTATGTCCTTTCAATGTGGCGTCATGGTAGAGCTTGCGGATTTCGGCAACGAGTTGTTCGTGTGACCCACGGCGTAGTGCAGTTTGCAGGCCTTGAAGGGCTGCTTTAGAGTCGGTGAAAACTGTCCAGTCATCTGCAGATTCCTGACTAATGAACTGAACTGCAGCCCGTAGGGCAGCTAGTTCTGCACCAGTTGAAGAGGTGAGATAGGTAGTCCTCACCTTCATTAAAATAGACCTGGCCGGTATCACCAAAGACCCAGCAGAGTTTGTTGAAGTCACTGAGCCATCTGTGTAGACATGTATGCGGTGTTTATGGTTAAAATGCAAATGATGCAGTGTCAGTTGCTTGAGAGCAGGCAATGATAAATCAGATTTCTTATTAATTCCAGGAATAGATAGGTGCACCCGGGGTTCATGGAGACTCCATACGGGTGAGCATGATCTTGATGGGTGGGCGAACTGCGAAGGAAGATAGGCACGGTGAGCTTGAATTACATTTGCAAATGCAGTATGTGGTCTGAGTACGGGAAGAGCTGCAAAATGATGACTCGGAACTCGCGTGAGGCGCCGAATGTGTGTTCTCATGGTTTCAACAGCAATGTATGAAGTAACAGGATGCTCCCCAGCGACAAGAATAGTGGCTGCCGTTGAGGCACATTTAGGTAGCCCAAGGCAGATTCGTAGAGCTTGCGCTTGAACACTTTGAAGTGTCTGAAGGTTTGTCTTTCTGATATTGTTTAAAATGGGAAAGCTATACCGCATGTATCCCAGGAACAGCGAACGGTACAGTTGAAGCATCGAGCGTACAGATGCACCCCAGGACTTTCCCCCGAGGAAGGAGAGAATATGAACAATCGCTGTCAGTTTCTTTCGCATGTCGTAAAGATGGGGACTCCACGAGAGGTTCCTATCGATAACAACGCCAAGGAAGCGATGGTTTTTCTCATAGGGAATGGCGTTGCCATTAATATATATGGGGTAACTTGTCATTTTTTTTCGCGTGAACGCCACGAGGGAACACTTCTCGGTTGAAATATTTAGGCCCTGCTGACGAAGGTATAACGTCAGTATTGTTGCCGCCTTTTGTAGTCTCGCGCGAACTTGGGGACGGGTCACGCTTGATGCCCAAATACAGATATCGTCGGCTTATATTGAGATCTGGACTGATTGTGGCAATGAGTCAACCAGGCCGACGAGAGCTATGTTGAAAAGAGTTGGGCTCAGCACTCCACCCTGCGGGACTCCGCGCGAATTTAGATGCGAAGAGGTTGGTCCGTCTTCAGTCTGGACAAAACAAGACCTCCCTGACAAATAGCTGTGTATCCAGCTGAACATGCGGCCTCCAATCTGAGCAGCTTCTAATGCGTCCAAAATGGCCTGATGCGTTACGTTGTCGTAGGCGCCCTTGATGTCCAAGAATAGTGCCGCAGTCAATCTTTTCAAGTTTTTTTGGTGCTGGACGGACGATACAAGGTCAACCACATTGTCAATGGAAGAGCGGCCACGTCGAAACCCAGACATAAATGCAGGGTAAATTTGGTATCGCTCCAGGTACCATTCCACGCGTGTTAACAGCATTCTTTCCATGACTTTCCCGACACTGCTGGAGAGTGCAATTGGTCGGTATGCTGAAATGTCGAGTGGTGATTTTCCCGGTTTAAGGAGTGGTACGAGACGACTGGTCTTCCATGCATTAGGAACTATGCCCTCGCACCATGACTTGTTGTATGTGTCCAGAAGAACCCGTCGAGCCTCTTGGCCAAGGTTGGCGAGCGCGGAGTATGTCACACTATCGGGCCCCGGCGATGACGACCTTCTGCAACAAGCCAGCGCAGCGTCAAGTTCCTCCATGGAGAACAAGTTATCCATTCGTGAATCCCGCGAGGGTGGAACATCACTGCAGTGCAGCGTTGTGGATGGGTTCGGTTGGCCTGTTATCCTTGCGCAAAATTCTTCGGCTACCGCGACCTCGCTGCGTCTTTGGTGGAGCGCGAGGGATTTAAACGGGTGGCGCTGTTGAGGGGACGTACGAAGGCCACGGATCACATTCCAAACGCGTGACAAAGGCTTTCGTGGGTCAGGTGTCTCGCAAAATGTTCTCCAACGTTGTGTCTGCAGGGCTTGAATTCTGCGCTGGATTTTCTTCTGCAGGCGTCTTGCATCTCTGAGGTCTAAGCGCGACTTTGTGCGTCGGTATCTGCGCTCTGCCCTGCGCCGTAGTGCCCGCAGTTGTTGTAATTCAATATCAAAGTCGGTGTACTTTGCGACGGGGTTGTAGCAACACGATGCCGAAGAGGCATCGTCTCTTCATGGGCGTCACGCTTCCGCCTACGCAGTAGAAGGCCGCAGGGCGAGTTAAAAAGCGCCGCACGAATGGTAGCGTTTCAAAAAGGCAAAGTGAGTCACTTCGATTTTTCGCAGAACGACATCCGCCTGCCGTGAGGCACACTATGCGGTAATTGAGCTAATTTGGGCAGGGATGACTTAGGGTTCATCGTAGTGGCACAGCAGCTTCTGGGACAATCCTGCTTTCTGACTGGCCACCACGAGACCGAATAGCCAGGGCTGTAAGCGACCTGACAGCGATGGGCGTCGTAGCGCGTTTCTGATGGATCTTGGGATGCCGTGAGAACACGAAAGCGGGCAGGGCGCCGGGCTTCTTCGGCGAGATAGTGTATCGGCTACGGAGGGTCATTTATGAGTCCAGGCAGAAAATGCTGGTATGGTGTCTATGGTAAAGCATGAGGGGCGGGCGTACAGCCGCCCACACACTTAACACGAATGACGGAACGCGTGGCGTGGACTGCCTGTCAGCGCCACGAAACAATAGTCATTGGTGCGAGATGATGCTCTCGCTATGTTCACGGTGGCCGATGATAGCTGGTGCGCAGCTCGCTTTGTCTGGTTTTCCGCTTGTGCTTGATCGCCGCGTGGACAGCGCGCTCGTCTCGGGGACGTTTCTGCGCTTTTTGCTCGCCTATTCGGTCTCCACGGACCCGGCAACGCTCTTAGCAGTTTTCTTATCGTGACAACCAGGAATTCCTCGCTAAGCAGCCGCGGTTCGCACCAGCTACCGACAGCCGCAGTAAACATTACGAGAGCATTATCTCGCATCCGATGACTATCGCTTCAGGGCGCTGATGGCAGTCCAGGCCACGCATTCGGTCATTCGTGTTAAGTCTGTGGGCGGCTGTACAGTAAGAAGGGGCTGAACCCAGTAATCTCATGGCGTGTTTGTATTAAACGCGTAAGTGATAAATGGCAGCACGCTGTCCCAGTTCTCGCGCTTGCTATCAATCTACAGTCTTTGTCAAAAGTAACCAGGCTACACGTTTTTCTTCTCTGTCGTATATTAAAGCTATTATGCCAGCCCTAAAGCTCTAAATCTCTGTATAGTAAGAAGCCCTGTTATCACCTTCAAAAAACTTTTTGAGCTTTAGGAAAGCCATGAGGGCTCTGTTATACGAATGAGAAGCAAACCATGGAGCCCGGTTACTTTTGACGAAGACTGTACATTGACAGTATGTTATTGATCGATTGGTGCGCTCAGTTAGCCCATTCGCTTGGCAATGGTATGGCGATGAATGGCGAAAATATGAAGCGCAGGAACGGAAAAGCTACTCCACGACGTCGGCGCTGAACTGCTGGCCACGGTCATTGATGATAACTCGCGGAGGTCCACGGTGGAGAACTATGGATCGGAGCATAAAAGAGGACACATGATACGCTGTAGCCGAGTTAGGGCTGCCGTTTCACATTTCCCAGTAAGCAAATCAACGCAGACAGGATTTCGGAAATGGGGCCAGGTATCCTACGCCCACTTGCTCGAACAGTGCTCCAGGTGGTGTGACACGGTGAAGCTGGCTGGATGTAACGCTTGTAGGAAGCTTATATGTTTGACACTTAGCACAGATTTCGACGTATCGCTCAGTCGTTGCCCGCATTGTCAGCAATTAGAGCATGCCTGGCGGTGGACCGTTCGTGTCGACCCCAGATGTCCAGATATAGGGTCTTCATGAATGGCCTGCAAGACAGAGGTGTGCAGGCTCTTCGGCATTACCAGGAAGCAGCGGTGGCCCGGAGAAAAATAGTTCTTCTTCCATAAAAGGCCACCACGCACACAAATGCGGTTTGTACCTTAGGTGACTCCAGCCGCCCTAAGGAGAAACCGTAGAATTGAATCTTTCTGTTCCACTTTGAGCATGGTGATTTCAGGAAGATCTAGGGACACTAACGTGCCGCAGTGGTCGAAATTATCGGTGACAGACCCCGCCTCAGACAGCGGCAGGCGTGAAAGCCAGTCCGAGTCAGCGTGCCGTCGACCACTCTTGTAGGCAACGGCGCAGTCTTATTCTTGCAGCCGGAGAGTGGCTGTATGGAGAGCCACTAATCACTGTACGGCAAGTGCATTGACCTCTAGTCACCATCTGCTCTGCCAGCCGCAGCCAAGCGAAATTCCTAATCTCCACACCTTACAGTCTGCCACCCTCAGCGACGCTGAAATTCCTTTTCCCTCTACCTGTATCCTTACAGGCAGTCACTTGCTCATTCTGCGCCTTCTAAGCGCCTTCTAAGCCCTGTTGTGCCATAGAGGAGGTCCCGTTGCGCTCGCCACCCGTTTCGTGACTGAGCGTTTCCAGCTCTCTTAGCGGTAGCGAAGACTCCGAGTCAGGCGTCGG
Source organism: Amblyomma mixtum (assembly GCF_055824585.1). Taxonomy (NCBI): domain Eukaryota; kingdom Metazoa; phylum Arthropoda; class Arachnida; order Ixodida; family Ixodidae; genus Amblyomma; species Amblyomma mixtum. The sequence continues at coordinate 290,371,116 of NC_143012.1, read as the reverse complement.
TAAGACTAAGAAAACGCTTTATACATTATGTACAGGGCATAATATAGTTCAACATCGGCACGGGGGCCGAGAGCTACACAACGCGACTGTTCTCGCACAGCGACGATCAGCGAGACACCAGCACGTCACACCATCCGACTCCACTCGTGAGCAGCACTCGACTCACGGTGGGTCGGTCACTCGGTCACTCCGTCACACACTTCCAAGCTGCAGCGTTGGGGCTTATATAGCCTGAGGAACGGTGGCCCCTCAGAACTGGCCAATCCAAAGGCAGCACTCGACGGCAGTCCGAAAGGACCAATCAGCGATCGCGCGGGCCAACCGCTTCAAATTTTGCCGCGCGCGGTGGTGTCCGGGGAGAAGGAAAACTGGTGCCTCGCTGTCTGGCCTCTTGCGACAGGTCCAGGCGTGTTGCTTGCAGATGCTTCTCCTTAGGACTCCGCTGCCGTACGGCGCAGCATCGTGGCTTGTCAAGGAAGCGTTAGGGCGCGTGCCTTGCGGCGCAGCACCAGGCCTTGTCAAAAGGGACGCTCGTAGGAGAAAGTTAGCGGCCGGCAGAATTGGAATCCGGGCGGGTTTCCCGGCATGACAGCCCCTTCTAAGTACATTTTCTAACGCGACACCATTGGAGGTCCCGTTGCCCAGAAAATCTGGCGTCGGGGTTATCGGCCTCGGCGTCATGAGCGAAAAATCAGGGGCGTGGCTCTGGCACGTATCTTTCTCGCACGTATCTTTTCGAGAAGTCTAAGTAAGCAGGGCGCCTGCAGAGGTCGATGGAAGCACGAAGTCTTCTGATCACTACGGTGAAACCAGGTTTCTCTTTGACAATCGGCAACTGAAAATGCGGCACGCAAGGCGAGAACAATGTTCTTGGGCATTAAAACTGCGTGGTCTGGTTTTGATAACTTGCGTTATTGCTAAAAAATATCGCGCGTTCGCCCTTTATGCGAATTTCTTCTCTGGCGGCTGCAAACCATTGCACTGAAAAGAAATGTAATACCTGAAGTGGAAAGCTGAATTTTGACGCAGGGGAAGTGCAGCCACCCTGAGAGATTTTTATTCCAAGACACGCGACATTTATGTCGGCGCGGTCTGTGCAAGTAGATTGCACACCAAGGCGGACATAATGAACATGATAAATCAGAATTATTAGAAAATTAATGAACTAAATTTGCTAATCATGTTTTTACTTTGAAATTAAGGGAAGGTTATATTGCAGTTTTTAAGGCCGTCAAAATCGGAGACGTGCCCACTTTACAATTTTTCTAATCAGAAATTTGGTTCGAAATATTGAACTTAAAAAAATGCATTTAAAATCTGGTTGAGTTAGCATTCCCGCATGGTATACTAATTAATGGCATCGATGTGCGTGGTATCATCGCCGAAATCAAGTTAGCTTCATCAACTTTATCTACAAACAGAATCTGTATATTTGATGCAAAAGAAATGCGAAAGACGTCATATTTTTTAAAAATTCAATGCAAAAAGCGAAGTCAGCGAGCTTTAACATGCGTGTTTCAGACTTCTGATATTTTGAACCACGCTGCCCATTAAGCTACCCATATGTATCAGCAGCGCGAATACAACGCAGGAAAAAGGAGAAGGTAGTACAGAGTGGTGCGCTTAATTATCTTAATTATCTTAGCGTAGCTTAATTATCTATTAAGCTACGCTCTGACAGCCATCAACTTCGCAATATAATCTTGCTCCATAAAATCAGAAATAAAATATGGTGAGTTAATTGTTGGCTAATACGTCGTCTAATTGTTGAGTTCTGTCACGCACAGGATGTCAGCCTTCCTTTACAATCCACCTGCACATATCGCGCCGAGGTATCTCTCACAGTTTTTAAAATGAATATCTTTAAACGTTAAAAATACCCAATAATTCGGGACAAAAGCATTTTTAAATGGGAAAGAGTTAATGAGCCCCGCCGCGCTGGCTCAGTGGTTACGGCGCTCGGCTGCTGGCCCGAAAGACGCGGGTTCGATCCCGGCCGCGGCGGCTGAATTTCGATGGGGGCGAAATTCTAGAGGCCCGTGCGCTGTGCGATGTCAGTGCACGTTAAAGAACCCCAGGTGGTCGAAATTTCCGGAGCCCTTCACTACGGCGTCCCTCATAGCCTGAGTTGCCTCGGGACGTTAAACCCCAATGAACCAAACCGAAAGAGTTAATGAATACAATTTTCACATATGTAGGATGTCATTACCGTCTCCAACAATTTTGGACAAAGTTTTGAAAATTGAAACATTGTAAGATACTTTTACTGGAATATTGAAGGTAATCGTCGATTGTTCGTATATGTAGCAATATCTTTCTTTTTAATTGTAGTGTTTCCATCGATTGCATCGAACCGTTAACACCCGGAAATAAAGGGTTGTTCGTCGGGGCAGCGCAGCTTTTTAATAGAGGGTTACTTCTCATGTACAACATTTTTGGGCACACATTTTGAATATTGCATAGCTGTAAGCTAACAGTGCATAAACATTGAAGGTAAAGGTTCATTCTTCCGATATGTCGCAAAATCTTTCTTTTATTACGTTTCTATTGCTCGCATCGAGCATTTAAGTCTCCTATAGAAAAGCAATGGCGAACACTTTTGACTATAACAAAAACGTTAATAGAAAAAAAAATTCAAGACTGCCGTCGGGTGACGGATATATCGATTATTATAGCGAAATCTTGCATTATATAGAAAAACTGCATTCATAACAGGCTTCCCAATCAAATATGCCTTTGTCCAGAATTGTTCTGCATGACAATCAATATATGCTCAGAGCTTCACTCAGCTAGCTTGCATTCTTTTGCTATTAACGTTCTTGTTATAGTCAGAAGCGTTCCCTATTAGTTTTCTATGGGAGTCTTAAACGCTCGATGAGATCAATAGAAACGTAATAAAAGAAAGATTTTGCTACATATCGGAAGAATGAACCTTTGCCTTCAATATTTACGCACCATTACCTTACAACTATGCAATATTCAAAATGTTTGTCCAAAAATGTTGTACATGAGAAGTTACCCTATATTAAAAAGCGACGTTGCCCCGACGAACAACCACTTATTTCTGACTTACTGCGAAGAGCACCTCAAGTGCAACTCGCGCAAGTGCTGATACCATATATTTTGTGCTTACTGGCAGATATGTGCGGAAACCAACTTCGAAAGCACTGAAAACTATAGATTTATATGCTGTAATAAAAACAGCTGCTACTGTATATTTTAAAGATTCTCTTGCTGTTACGGTGTTCTATAATTGCTGCAGGTTCTTTTCAGCGCCACCCACATTGTTTGCCAGCAGCATGAATGCGAGTTTTGTGCTTCGTGCAGTTTTAATGCCAAGAAGGTGTTTCTTGGCATTAAAACTGCACGAAGCACAAAACTCGCATCCCGAGCAGTACGGGATCGGCGTCGGTTTTACAGTGAACTCCTTGGGGAAACATTTCTTCTTGAGTTGTGTTGCTCAACGTAACCATCATCCTCCAGCTTATGTCCTTCCGGGGCAAAGATATATCCAATTGATTTCGCCCGAGCCTTGTTATTCTCTAGCCGCCTGCAGCAAATCTCTTGACCTCCCCTCCCCCCATCACCCTCTCTCGAATCTCTGCCGGCCCTAACAATCTTCTGCTGCTCTCCAATCCCTGAGTTACAAAATAGGTTGCCCTGTTGCTCTACAAATCAACGCTTAATTATTCAAACCCGTGACCCTGACGACGTTTCTTCAAACGGGAGGTCAGTCACATGACAGCGACGTAGATGCTGAGGCGAGCATGCTGTTACTGCTCCCAGGGGTTCCAAAAGTTCGTTCATTGCAGCCGTGGCTTAATACACTGGTACACTACTGACTGTGCGTCTGTTTACGGGGGGCGACTCCTTCACCTGCTTTAATTACTCTTGACTATGTGCTAAAAACAAATGTGCTGAAGGACTCTGCATCAGCGACACTTAATCCGTACTCACGAGGGTGCATTAACAAACGGCTTAGAGTAATTTACGACCTGTTTCGCACAAAACTAAACCTTCCTCCCCACTCCTTTCTCTGCGCTTTTCCTTTATTTCTGCCCATTTTTTTTTTCAAAATTCCTCCTTTATTTCTACAACGATTGTGCGTTTTATATTATAGCGTAGACTAAATCATGCCTTACGTAAACATTTTCTTCTTTCTTTGCTCACTACTCTTTCCTTAAGTTGGCTTTCTTGTACGAAGGTAAAAAGTTGAGGCAAAGCAGCCTTTACGAAAAATTGTGATGATAAACTTTATTTTACAAGCCTTACCTGTTGCCTTAACATAAACTAACGTTGATTGTGGCCAATAGTGACCTAAACAGTGAACCACTTGTTGAAGTTTTACACATGTACGTTTTTAAATGTAAATATTCACGTGTTAGATACACACTGCGCAAATAGGCGTTCGGCGAAGCTAAAATTCTGCGTCGAGCGCCGTGCTATAAGATTTTGCAGTTGGACACGAGCTCAGCTGTCGTCAGGCTATTGAAAACGTGCATACAAGCTGCCGTGGTGGCTCAGTGGTTATGTTGCGGGTTGCCGACCCGAAAGGCGCGGGTTTGGTACTGGCCGCTGCGATCGCCTTTCGATGGAAGCGAAATGCTAGAGGCCCGTGTACTGTGCGGTGTAAGCGCTCGTTAAAAGCCTACAGGCGGTCGAAATTATCCGGCGCCCTCCACTAGAGCGTCCCTTATAGCCTGAGTCTGTTTGCGACGGTAAATACAATAAAACCATAACTCACTGATAACGTACGTCATCATTTTTATCGTTTTCTGCAGTAGACCCATAGTTTACAGCGCTGTACATTATTACCAAATTTTTTGAAATGTTAAACTCAGAATTGCCCGATACAGAAAATTTCGCATAAGAGGCGAGCTCCGATTGCATGCTCTGAACTTGACTTGTTCGTTTCGTGAATATTTAGTTCGAAAAAAAATAAGGATTGGGATTAAGAGCTCACACAAACTCGTCCCAAAGTATTCCGCAAAAATGTTCGCTTCTTGTAAATCCCAACTTGGACTAACAAACCTTTATCTGCGGAAAAGTAAGTCTTCATTACCGGAAGGTCGCCAGGAAACTTCTGGCAAGATTTTTAGGTCTGGCACAGCATTGGATATATTCTACAAGTTCACCTACATTACATGCCTCTACAAAAGAAAGATCATGACGGTGACTGCAATTAGCGATTCGCGTACTACTAGTAATAGTTGACGAACTTCCACAAATAAAAGGCAGAAATGCGTTTATTTAGCAGAGGCTAGCTTAGTGACTTGGAATTACTTAGCATGCGCAAACGTCCTGCTATAATTCAAGAAGGTACCATACCTACCCCGTTCGTTGCTGAAGCTCGTTGCTCTATCCACACATCTTGCTTTTTTCCACCAACGAAATCACTCGAACTGTACAAACAGTGACCACGCACAACACCGAGCACGAGTTGCTCCTTTCTTTTTTTTTTTGCACAACTTGTCGGGAATAATGTCTTTTGCCTTGTGTATGTATCTTCGATCTTGCAAACCAAGTCGGTTCTCAGATGCCAAAAATGCGCGGAAAACGAGGAAACAAAGTCCAACCGGGCTGATTCTCACCCGTCAGAAAAGAGCAAACTTTTGTGACAATTTGGCGCGAGCCCCTTCACTTTCGTGCGCACCTTGCACGGCCTGCTTGGCGAGCGAAGAAGTTTGTTTTACGATCCCGACGCGCGCACCGTTCCAAATCGTGTCCTCACTCCCCAAGACCAGCGCGCCAACTCCGTTCCCCGTCCGAGGGCTTTCCGCGCGCTCAGGCTCGGACGCGTGCGAACGCGTGGGGAAGGAAGAGAGAGAGGGGAGAGAAATAGTACGCATGCGCAGTGCGAGAGGCTCCCCTGCGCTCCTTACCCTCGTTGCTCAAACGCTGCCTCTTTGGGGTCGCTCTGGCGGCGGAGCCCTTTCGTAATACCGACTTTCCCCATTTCCTTCTTTTATCCAGGCTGTCCTCCATAATTCGTGGGCGCGCGGAACCGACTCGTTCTGCACCTAGCTGCTGCACTGTCGCACATTGGGTCTGAGTGCTACCGCCCATTTCCCGCGGCACGCCTGTCTTTTCCGCTTCTAGATACCGCGCAGAAAGACTGGGATGCTTCTTACCTTCGCGGAGGCATAGTTTACTCAAGGTGGTGGACACTAGATGATTGTGCCTCTGATAAACTATAATGCTAAATTCAGAGTGTTAAATCAACTTCCGCACCTACGGCCATTCAAAGCAGCTGCAGTGTGTTTTTCGCATACTGCTTGCATATCGTAGCGTAGCTTGGGAAGCGCGAACAATACTCCATCAGACATGCTGAATGCAAAGAAAAAATTACCTACAAGATTTTTTTGGCTTGTAACAGAGTTTACATTGGACAAACAGCGAGGTGTTTCAATGAGATGGCAAGAGAACATTTTAAGACGAAAGCCTTCAATGGCTCATTTTGTCGTCCGTTAACAAAGCGTGTCACACGCCCTCAACTCGGGAACTAAAAAAGATAGAAGAAAAGCATTGAGTGCTTCAGATAGAGGAGAAAAAAATTAACCTAGAAGCCAGGTTTGATGACGGCAGATTATTTAAATATAGGCAAAAATGTCGAAATAGTGTCGAAATAGCGCGGTTGTCGGTATAGACACATGAGTGGTGTGACGTCACATCCACCGGAAGTCGTCACGGCATATTGAGAATTTGTTTATTGTCACATGTGAGGATTGTCACAGAATGATCGGAAAACCATCGAATTTGTGTCAAATTAGATGGAAAATGTGTAATTAAGCATAATAGACACTCAAGATTCCCGAAAGATGTACAATTTGGGTATCGATATAGCCACGGGAACGGTGTGGCGGTAAATCCACCGGAAGTCGTCGCGGCATAGTGTCCTCGGCTTTCGCCTCTCAACACTAAAAGTGTACTCGAAACTTTTTTCTGTAGATCAGCAATAACGCAGTGGCGCGTTTATCGGAGGTCTGCAAGCGATGCGAGAATATGAACTGCATGACAAGTTTTCAGGAGACGAAGCTTTTGGCACCCGCTCATGATAGAGCGGAGAGGGAAGTCATAGACGAATTCTTCATAACGAAGGTGGAGGAAAAATTGGTAAGCCCAGCTTCAATTTTATTGATAGCCAAAAAGCTTTGCTACTGAGTGGGACATCCGGTATGCTGATGGTTGGTCTGCTTGGCTTTGTACCTGTTTTCAATTCGTGACTCCGTTATCATTTAATTTATGCGTACCACATTGTTCTTTGAGGCATATCTTCGTTAATTTTGGTTTTCTTCTCTTTTGCTGTTGTTTCTTAGCCTCTGCTTGTGTAACGTAATGTTATAATCCTCCCACATCCTCTGGCTCTGCTTTTTGTCAGCCATGTTTTTAAGGAAGCTGTCATTTCAGCCTCAAATTCTTGTTTTCCGCCTCTTATTTTTGCGTCTGCTATTGCTTAGCCATTAGTTTTATATTTTGACCTTGTTTAGGTCATTGATGTTTTCTTTCTTTAAAGTTCTTTGTCGGGGGTTGTTTCGGATCGCTCAGTGATGAAAAAAAAGTGTAATCTTCACCTTTTTGCCCTATCTTGTTTGTTCAGATGTCAGACGAAGACAACTTACCCTTGATTGCCGTCTGTAGGCTAAAATAGAGGCAATTAGAGGTAGGCAGCGGTCCTTGCCGTTCTCTCTAACTTGTCCATGTTTATTTTACGCCCCGCAGTCAATATTGTAGCTGACAAGGTTGCCTGGGCGAGACTTCTGATCCTTTTTGATGTGCCCTTCTTGGTCATGTGATTTAGGTTGGCCTAGCTGGTGGTGCGGACCTCTGAGGGCCCACTTTCATCGGGTGCAAGCGACCTAAAAGTTGTCGCCTGCACGTAATTTGAGGAAGAGGGATGAGAAGTCAAGTAGCTCTTTTTTTTTTTCAAAAAAAAAACTTATCTTTTATACTTCCTGCAAAAGTTAGCCTAGGCGTTCTGAACACGTGAGCTTTCAATCCAGTGTTTCGGACTTCACAATTGCGGCTTTATTCGCTTCTTATTAGAGCATCGGAGCAACTTAGCTGCAAAAAAAAAAAATGCCGTAATTTACACGACCAATACAACAATTTGCTGTGCTTACTTTCATGATTTTCAGACTTTCGTGTTCACGTCTAGATTAACTTAATGCTCGGCACATCTGTATGGAACCAACCTCCAGAGTGGTGTATATTCAAAGAGTGAAAATCTGCGCTAAAAATTTTAAGCCTCGTTTTCCGCCACACCGTCTGCCAGACTCTGGCACTAGAGATCACTGAGCTCCTTTCATTTCCTCAAGAAAAAGATTACCGCATAGTATTTCAGTGGATCCCTGGACTCTGCGGTCTCGATGGAAATGAAAGGGCCGATGTTGTAGCAAAGAGAGCTCTCAGCAGTGGCTCCGTACAATTGTGCCTTTCACAGTAGCGGGCCCCACTTGCCTTCTTTGGGGCATTATGAAGAGCGCGACGTAGAGATGCTGGGCTCAGCCAGACGGTGGGCACATCCGCCTTAAAAGACTAGATACAACCGTGAAATTTGTTGTTCCCTGTGAAACTCCGCACTCTCATGCATGCTTTAGGCATAGACTCCGTTTAGGAGTCACTTTCATGCGAAAGTGCTTATATTTAGTCAGACTAGAGGACTCCCAGGACTGTCCCTCTAACCGAGAGAATGGAGCATGTACTAGTGGTGTGTCCAGTACACGCGCATGAAAGGCCAACGTTGGACGCTTCTTTGAAGCGTTCGCACAGCAGGCCACAGTCGGAGAACTTACTGCTAGGCGCTTGACCGCAGAGTTGGAAAGCAGTCCAGGCAATGCGGGCGTTTGCATGTTTTTTGAGCGAAATTGGCCACGACTCACGGTTGTGATGCCATCACATATTGTACGTGTTCGTATTCTCATCTCTCTTCCCACCGAATCGTCACACATAACGACCCTCTTTCTTCCCCTCCTCCTCTTCACCAGTGAAGAAGGATGGATAGCTGGGCGAGTTTGTAATAATGCATCGTGGGGGTGGGGAACAGCACGGACAACAAGATGAAGGACGAAGCAAGAAGACACACAGCCGAGCGCTTCTTGCTTCGTCCTTCGGCTTGTTCGCGCTGTACCCCCCCCCCCCCCCCCCCCCCTCCATGTCTTCACCAGGGCCGAGTCGCAGGCCAGATATTCCTCTTTCCAGCCGGCTTCTTTGCCCTTCTAATCATTAAATTTGTCTATCTCTCTGTATGCCTGATTCTCGCAAAACATGTATTTCTGGAATATGATACATAATGGAGTTTTACTTCTTCTTCACCATTCTTTGATGAACTCAATACACGCTAGTCTGCCTTCATGTTTCGCATTCTACTCAAGCAAGGTGCTCGGTCTCTGCAATTTGGCAGTACATTAAGATTTTTACTCGCTGTGAAGGATTTACTTCTGAGGGGCAAGCACGCCGTGCCTCTCCAATGAATTTATTCAATCCTCAAAAGATGCAGCGCAAAGTTTTCGCTGCTCTTAACAACACACGGCGATCCAGTTTAATGGTCTCTAGTTAAAAGTGGAGCATATATGCACGCAGCTTGGAGCAGTAATGAAGCAGAAGTCGTGAAAGACCCCACTTCGCCTTACAAGAGCGATTTGAAGGGCTTGTTGGTTGTGCATGGCGAATGTACAGAGCAAGGCAAAAATAAAGACAGAAACAGCGCCCGTCTGTCTCTTTCACTATTTCTGGCTCTTATCTTTCAATCTTGCTCTGCACATTCGCCATGCAGAAACAAGTTACCTCTTAACTCGCTCTTGTAGACTTCACTGATTGTCTTCCGGGCTCTGTGAACAGCAGAAACTCCGATACAAGCCTTCACATCTCAACCGCCACTCTTGCCGTCTGCCGGTTCCGGGCTTTGTCATTTCGCGTCCGTGTGTGTCTTTCACTGTTTCTGTCCCTTGTTTTTGTCTCTTGGGCTATACATTCGCCATGCCTAACCTAGCCGTAGATTTCGCACGCTCAGTTGCTGCCCCTGTTAGCGTACCATGCTGTTTCCTTCGATTATGTTCATTTTTGCGCGATGGTGACAGAACCGCGGTCCGTCCCCTGGCCCCCCCTATCGCAAATGCGCAGAGAGCTATTGTTTACTCTCGTTACGGGGAATGTGATCTGCGTTATAGCCGCTAGGAAACTCCCTAGTGTGTCTTATCCGGCCTGCCTCGCAGAAAGATGAGCCTAAGATTTTTTTTCTTTGGCTGAGCAGAGACACGAAGGACTGTTCCCACTCGAAGCTGATGAGCATAGCTTAGAAGAAAGAACTGAGTGCGTCCGCGTTCTGGCAATCTCCCTGAGATGGCTCCCTACGGAGTGCTTGCATTTGGACAGCGGCCACAGCTATCTTTCAAATGGGCTTGCCCATCTCGCATTTCTTCGCTGGCCGTGAACGACAGCTTGTCATCCATAGAGCGCACGAGGTGCGCTGTTTTGAGGATAATGAGGATTCGAGTACTCTGCTTTGAGTGCTGGCGTCCTTTATGTAAGTACAGCAGCTATCAAAACTTTACGAAAGGTGTTTTTGTCGATTAAATTTAATTCCATAGCATAAGGGGGAACTGTGCGATTCGAACATCGAAATTTATGCTGCATACATCTATATTCCAGGTTGCTTTGAAAGACGGCGAAGAAATTTACTGTGTTCTCTCGTATTGCCTTCCGTAACCTCCTGACTGTCGGTGCGCATCGATCTGAAAGAGCGAGATTCAGGCCGTATTGTATTTTTGCTTGCAAGGCAATCGTCTACCTTCAAAGGCATTTTTGGAGCCGCAGCCGGACGAAGGGCTTTATCCGAGGCTGAGGGTTGGGGCGCCGGCATCCCATTGCACCTAGAGCTCAAGCTCTCGCTTGGAGCAGGAGCCGCTAGACGCTGTTCTTTGAGTTGGCCGGACGCTCAGCATGAATGCAGTGTGGTTCGGTGAGTGGGGGCTTTTGAAGATTTGCCGGCTGTGGTCGTGTGGGTTTGAGAAAAGCTGCTGTAGCTTCTTCGTCTCGGAAAAGGAATACAACAGCTGGAATTACTTCTGTGCGAATCTATTCCGTATCGCTTTATCTTATTTCCTCTCCGTTAAATTTATCGCTGTGTTCTTTTTTAATGCGTTGATGTAGTTTTGTTGTGTACTGCATTTTTCTTTTCATTCCGTTCTGCTTATTTTCTCTGAAGTTGTTGGAAATTTCACTCCCTCTTACACAATGCTGTACGGGCCCGTAAGGTATTTCAACTAACTAACTAACTAACTAACTAACTAACTAACTAACTAACTAACTAACTAACTAACTAACTAACTAACTAACTAACTAACTAACTAACTAACTAACTAACTAACTAACTAACTAACTAACTAACTAACTAACTAACTAACTAACTAACTAACTAACTAACTAACTAACTAACTAACTAACTAACTAACTAACTAACTAACTAACTAACTAACTAACTAACTAAATAAATAAATAAATAAATAAATAAATATTGTGAAATTGTGCTGTATTCGACAATTTCACTTGACCTTGAAATAAAGGTGAACTATGGAGGGAAGACCTAAGTGTGCTTGCCAACGTTTCGATCAAAGGACATTTCTTCGTCTGGGCCTCTTGTCGAAACATTGGCAAGCAGCCTAAGGTTTTATCTCCCTTGTTCACTTTGTGATTATCAAGAAGCATCTGTCTAACCTCTTTCTACCATGAACTAGAAATAAAGGTGTAGTTTTCGTGCCTAATGCAAATAACTATATGTTTTGATAAATGGAGAACTATAGCTTGTTTCCTGTTGCTTTTTTTTGCAACTTTCTTTATAGGGGCTTGCTATAGTTATGTTCTTTTGTTTAAGGCGTAGATTTGTTTGTGCACTCACGCGGAAGAAGAATAGTAGACAAGAGGAAGCCAGGTAGCGATACCGAAGAGAACAGGGTTGCCTTCAACTCGCCGATTTGTCACGTCAACTTGCACTCTTAAAAAAAAAGGGGGGGGGGGGGGGGGGGGGGGGGCAGTAAAATGATTCGAAGTGTAGCAGTTACGAACTCTGACTGTTTTTACTACTTTCTTTCTAAAATTTCTACAGAGAAAGTTGTTTACTGCATTCGATACAGTGCGAATACAGTGTGCATTCGATAGAGACGATGATGAGCGGGCAGCGCCACGGAAGCGCTCGCGCTAGGCCACAGATTTTCGGACTTATTCTAGATGGTTTTGCTAGGGTCTGAACCTACGGATAAGTTGCACGTAGAAGACGAAGACTACCAGGTAAAATGGGACGAAACGCGCTATGCCAGTTTCTTGGACATGCACTGGACGATTTTAGGGCGAAAGCACTAATCCAGAGGTTGAGAGCGGAGCAAAATCGTCTCCTGCCGATATATGTCCGTTGGTTCAGAGCCTAGCAGAAAAGTCAAATCAATATCCACTACTGGGAGTCGAAACCGTGGCGGTCCAAAAAGATCAGCTTCAATGGCCGCTGCGCAGGACTGCCAGGATGTCGTCGCTTTCTTTTTAAACTTGGCATTTATCACTGTGAAGCAATGTCCTATGTATGTGACAACCGAAAACGGCTCGTGTTAAACTTCAAAATCTCGCGCTTTGCATTACAGAGCGTTGTCTTCAACTACTTCCATCTGCTGCGTCCCGTGGCACTGCTCGCTGATCATCTTCAGCGTAGCACAAATCCCTCTTTTCGCCTCCAATGTTCTTCTTTCAGCAGTATAGTTCGGGCACTCGCAAAGAAGGTGTCCAATTGTCTCTGGAGTGTGGCACTGTACGCAATTTGGGTTATTTTCGATGCCGATCTTGTGAAGATAGTGTTTGGTGTAGGCGACGTGAAACAGCTGGACCCTCGCCCTCTCTCTGAGGAAACTCTTCTGGGCGCCAGGGCGAGACGTTCTGATTGGTGCCGTGTGACAAAGGCCGTGCTCAACTTTTTGTGTGAAACAGGCCTGGTTGGCCGTATGCGACCGCCTGTGCACTACCTACATGGTTAATGACATGTGTCGGTGTTTGTGTTGCAGACACCAGTTTTATGTGCTTCTACTCACCGCGATGCGAGTGCCAGCCAGTGTGTGTGTGTGTGTCGACATCACCCGTGAATCTCATTCTATTATGCTATCATCAACATTCATTTGCACTTTCCTTTTCCTCCCCTTCCCTTTCCCCTGTGTGGAGTAGCAAGCCAGGGCCATGTTGCCACCGGCCGACCTCTCCACCTTCTCCTCATTCAAGTTTCCTTTCTCTCTCTCTCTCTCTCTCTCCTCTTTTTGCACTGATTCGAATGCAGTAAACATTCTCTGTGGATTTTTTGCTAGGATCTGATGCTCCAGACTAGCGCTGTAGCACTAATATTTACTACCTTTTCCAGGGGATTAGTAAAAGTAAACCCTTCCTACCTTTTTGCTACCCGTGGTCGCTAGTTAGTACCTGATTAGTAACCATTCATGTAACCCTAAAATAAAGTCGCCTAAGATAATGGTACAAACTGTTGTGTGAATAAAGTGATTTTACAGTTAAAAATTTCTGCAGTGGCGTGCTGTTAGATAGACTAACCTGTTTCAACGACTGCAACTTCTTAAAAAAGGCTCGTATCAGCTCAACTGGTAAGAGCCACTTGTCCGTGACTGAGAGTCACATTTACGAAGTATTTAAGACGGAGAAGGATCTACCTGTACGTGCGCAGTGCGCGTATCATGCTTTTGTGTATCGCGCTTGGTGGCGATGCGTTTTCGCCTATCGCTGACGGAACACGCTTTCATTATCAGGGCGTCTTTGTGCGCGTCGCTCTGTTACGTCACTCGCGTTGCATTCCTTCAGGCATTTTCATGCGTCGGTTACGCATTCCGTGTTATCGTTTATTCGGCAGGTAAGACCGAAATGATGGCGCGTGCGCTACTTCGGCTCCTTACGCGCATGGGCGGGCTCAGCCTGCCTAACTTACGAAGTGTGACGCGTGCTCTCGTTGCGAAGGTTCTGCGAGGGGCTTCTGTCGGATTCATGGTGGGCGAACAGCGCAACAAAGGCGGAACAAAGACAAGACAGGGCAAAGACAAGAGAGCGTTTGTCTTGTCTTTGCGCTGTTGCATGCGCTGTTCACCCACCATGAATGCTTACAAACTCACCGAAATCTCGCGTGGTTCTGTCGGATTTTCTCGGGACATCGCGGCGACTCATTTTTCGCGAGCGCAGTATGGACCCAGCAGTCTCTCAGCGGGCAGGTTCATACCGTTACGTCTGTCAGACACTCGGGACTCAGCCCACTTTTGTTACGAATGTACGGCGAGAACCTGGGTTCTCGTACGCGGTCTCGCGACACTGTTGTAAAAATTTTACTTTTTGTGTGGGGGCATATTTGCTCTGGCGCCAGAGAGGTGTGATGATTTGGCACGTTACTTTACGAACAAGTGTGCGTGGTTCTGGTGACGCTGGAGGAACGCCAGTTTCTCCGGATGGTCCGTCTCCTTCATTTTGCTGTGCCGTGGCAGCGTCTCTGTGCGGCTTTTGCATTACTGGCAGTAGGGCAAGTGCTCGTCGTTTTTGTGTGCAGCGGGCACCATGGACTATGTGAAATGTGGTCACGGTGTGCTCAGCGTCTCAACATCACTGGCTGTTCACCTTTGACGGACTACCCTCGTGTTTATCTGCGTTATGTTGTATGCGTTGATCGCTGTTAGTGTTAGTGCTGTATGTGTTGTCAGTGGCTAAGGCGAAAAGAGCCGCTACATGTTTGCTGAATTGCCTCTTTTTTTGACGAAAGCAGTCTCTGTGGTCAAACCGATTAATAAATCCTTCATTAACGACTCTTTTAGATTTGTGCTTTTCGTAAATTGCAAACTCTATGTGCACCCTATAGAGTTGTTTAATGCCATCGCCTGGCATAATTTGTACGCGTGATTCCCTACATGTTTAAACCAAATTGTGTGATCTACGGCTAGCACACTATTGTAGCTCACTGGTTTCCATCATTGGTCAAATTTAACGTATAGCTTTTTATGTACACAAATTTAACAATCCACGCCAGCACATTGTTCTAAGAACCTAGCAGGAGATGCGAAAGCAGTTTCGGCCAATTTTCTTAGTAAAAAATATCTGCCTCTCCCGTAAACGAGAGTAGAGTAAGCATGAAATGTTTACGGGCCTAATGTCATCTCGGTGGACACCCGAACCGCACCGTACAGGAAGGGAGGAACGCCACCACCCGTTCAGCGCAATGCCTTGCCATTTGAACGCAAGGTTTTTTGAGGAAAGGAAATGGCGCAGTAATTGTCTGCCATCTCGGTGGACACCCGAACCGCACCGTAAAGGAAGGGAGGAACGCCACCACCCGTTCGGCGCGATGCGTTGCCATTTGAACGCAAGGTTTTTTGAGGAAAGGAAATGTCGCAGTAATTGTCTGCCATCTCGGTGGACACCCGAACCGCACCGTACAGGAAGGGAGGAATGCCACCACCCGTTCAGCGCGATGCCTTGCCATTTGAACGCAAGGTTTTTTGAGGAAAGGAAATGGCGCAGTAATTGTCTGCCATCTCGGTGGACACCCGAACCGCACCGTACAGGAAGGGAGGAACGCCACCACCCGTTCGGCGCGATGCGTTGCCATTTGAACGCAAGGTTTTTTGAGGAAAGGAAATGGCGCAGTAATTGTCTGCCATCTCGGTGGACACCCGAACCGCACCGTACAGGAAGGGAGGAACGCCACCACCCGTTCAGCGCAATGCCTTGCCATTTGAATGCAAGGTTTTTTGAGGAAAGGAAATGGCGCAGTAATTGTCTGCCATCTCGGTGGACACCCGAACCGCACCGTACAGGAAGGGAGGAACGCCACCACCCGTTCAGCGCGATGCCTTGCCATTTGAACGCAAGGTTTTTTGAGGAAAGGAAATGGCGCAGTAATTCTCTGCCATCTCGGTGGACACCCGAACCGCACCGTAAAGGAAGGGAGGAACGCCACCACCCGTTCGGCGCGATGCCTTGCCCTTTGAACGCAGCGCTTCTCCCCCGGATCACGTATGACAACGAAGTGTAACATGGCATTTATGTGCTTTTTGCACGCGTTATTAGAAATCGGAAATTATAATTCCGTGCATTATCAAACCCACAGCTCAACTGATATCTTGATAAACATTGAGAAGGCACTGGCAGCAGTTATTTTTTGTCTCGTTTGGAGACCAACCGGCGCTTGCATGCCGGTCGCGTAGGAGGGCTTAGAGAGTCTCGTTAAATCTTGTTGTCTCGTACGGTGCCCGGATGTTCTCGTTTTAGAGCCCGGATGACTGGAATTCAGTGCCCGGATGAGTGGATTTCAGTGCCCGGATGATGGCTCTCGGTCTCGGCGTGACGTCACCACACTGCCGACAACGGGAGCTAAAAGCATTTCATGCTTAATACTGGTGTCTCTATTCTTGACTGTGGCACTTCTCCTGATTCTTGCGGTAGCAACTTTCCCTAGTTCTACTTTTACCTCCTCCAGTTACCGAGAAGGCGGTGAACTTGAGACACGTATGTGGTTAGTAATTATTTAGTGAATGCTCCCACTATTTTCTTGACAGTGTACACGGCTTCCGCCATTTAATTAACTTTTCTTTGTCGCCTGTCCAACCTATAAATAAAGGGTATCGGTGTTTTTAAGCCTCCCGCTCGTACTAACCTGTCCCATTCGATACTCAGTCTATTCCCTAGCCGTGGCCGCTTGCTCAAAGAACGCGCTAGCCTCTCTACTGTCAAAGCATGCGTAAAGCGGTGAAGGTGGATTTCGCTTGGCAGTTTTTTCTAGGTGGTGGTGGTGGTGAAAACTTTTAATTTCTGAAATGGAGTTTGGGAGCCACAGAAACTCTGTTCTGTCCTGTACTCTATGTCTTTCCCCGCCCAGACTTATCTGTACAGCATTATTGCAAAGGATACGAAAGAGAAAGACGGCTATTCCGCAATATTGCAATGTTTACTGAGGCAAACAACAACAACAACAATGAGCTCTCAACGGTGTCGCAGCAGGCACACAGCCTCCGACTAGACCCCGTTCTTTAGGGCTGTACAATGCTGACGCCATTCACCTCGCAGAAGACCCGCCATACAATCGCCGCCATAAATATTTGTTTGAAATATTGGACATTATTCAGAGGCGACGGGAGGATCAACGTGCTCAGTTATCAGCATTGGTGATTCTTTTCCTTGTGATGGCCCTGCGGACATTATTTAACAGGAAATCAGTGGCTTATGGAGTCTCACGAAGTCCAATGACCTTTTTCACAGTGCTTGGAGAACTTTGCTCTGTAATTTCCCGGAAGGAAACACATACGCGGCAAGTCAAGTACAGCGGCCTTTTTCAAGAGTTTGTTTGAGTATATCGCAGATTATTAAGATATTATGGGTCATTAGTTGTCTTGGAAGAGGCGTCTGTAGAAGGAGAGGGGGGGGGGAGGTGGTTCAATTTGAACCCTTGCTTAGAATGTTTTCTTTGAAAATAGGGAGTTCAGTGTGGTTTTTCTAAGTAGTTGTAGTGAAAACTTTCGTCTAACAGAGAAACGCAACTACTCCCCCCCCCCCCCCCCCCCCCCCGCGGCACGCGGCCGAGGAGCCGAGGAGGTGCCGCTGTAGATACTGGCCAGGAGGTATTGGGTCCCGGTGGCCTCTTCACCCAGTTGGAGAAGCAGGAGCTGGAGCTCAGGGCCCGAGCTACGCAGCAGGGTCTTCCAGGTTTCTCCCTATAGGTTTCTTCCATTCCTATATTATGTGGCAGAGGATCGCTTTCGCCCCCACAAAGATTACACCTATCACTCCTGGCCTAAGGGAAGATGTGGTTCGCCATAACCGGGTGTAGATACGTATAGGTTTGCAGTCACCTCCACACGAGTGCCTGTCTGCTCTTTAATTTCGTGTCCGGCGGGGGTACCAGTCTAGGATGCAATCTGTAATGCTGCGTGATCGCCCCATATTTTAGCATGCGCTCTCCACTCCCTCGGTCATCGAGAGACCCCGTAGCGGCTCGATGGTAGAGACCTCGAGCACGCTGGTGGGCCGCCTCGTTTCCGGGGACGGCTGCGTGCGCGGGGATCCAATTTACTTTAATTTTTCTATCCAACTTTCTTTGGCTTAGGATTCTGGATGCCAATGAGGAGGTCCTTCACTTGCTATATTTCTAGCTTGAGAGGGTCCAACTACACCCACCGAACCGCACTCTCCCCTTAAATTCTCTCCTGCAAAGCGTGTGCATGAGTTCGCAAACAACAGGGTAGGACGATAGAAAGAACTAAAAATAAAGAAATAAATAAAAGAGGCAAGAACTGAAAGAAGGAAGGATGAAAGAGGAAAGAGAGAACGATACAAGGAAAGAAATTAAGGACGAAAAACGAACCAAAAAAAAAGGAAGCACGCTGGTAGGCGAGAAAGAAAGCTGCTTCCTCAGACGCAACACATCCGGCTACATGTGGCCGAAGAGGCTGGAATGGCGGTTACTTCTGATAGTTCACGCGTGAGATTACAGAGCACGAGAGACCACGATTGAGGCTGTCGGCTCCGCTCAGAGAACCGCAACTAGCCGCAGGGAGTTACAGAGAGCACTGGAAGAATCTCTACGAGTTCCTCCTAACGTCTCTTCATTTCCATGCAGCAACATATGCTTTTATACATTCATGCGTGGAAGGTGGACTTGCGAACTTACGCTTGCGTTACAGGCGGAATTGTAAAGGGCTCATATTTGCAGACTTTCAAATCCGGGGTTGTGCCTCAGTACAGTGGCGATCTCCTGTGCTGAAAATTCTAGGATAAGAGATGGAATTGTAATCTCTCTGGAACCAATATAATCTCCGAATCTCCGGGCGATGGACATATCCGTGATGAAGTCTTTCTATGAAGCAGTAACACAAATCCTGCCCTAAGCTCGCATTGCCTTTAGTGCAGGCGTGACGGTGGCACATGAGACAGCTTACTTGAGTTCAGTCGCTGACAGTTCGCATCGTATTAAGGATGGTTGAGCAAATTTAGTGAAAAAGGGTCCGCCGAACAAGCCTCCCCATTTTGCCGAGGGCAAGTGACTGCTTCTTCAGCGCCTGGCGAAAACAGGACAGTTATATGTTTGCGTTACCTATGAGTGTAATGCCCCATTTTCTCATCGTGCTGCTGCGGGAACATTGAAGCAGAGGCAATATATCTGGTCTCTATCGAAATCTAAGCTTTTGTCTGCCAGGGCTCTATTTTACAAATTTTACCTCTGGAATAATTCTAAGCTAATGTTTACATATGTATACTGCCTTGAAAATTTTCAAAAAGTAGTAGTTTTTCGGGATTCTCGCTTCAAATTTGCTTAGATGTCGCCACATGATGAAGGGCAACCGTATGCTTATGATAACGTAATTCTGCCCGCTGTTAAAGTGTCGTGCTATAGCCTGTACACGAAACTTTACATATTCGAAACCAACATCTCTTTTGAAGAAACACCGCAAAAACATTTTAGTATCCTAAATATGACGCCAGTTGTCGCTAAATAAATGCGTAGCCCTATTATTTTGATTGTAATCCGGAAAAAATACGGTAATTATCTATCCTAGGTTGCAATTGGCCACAAAGAACACAATCTCATCTGACGGCCCGCTTGCTTGAGAAACTAGAATGTTACTGCTAGAAAAATGCGAGCTCCAACTAGCTGTGGAGTAGCAATATTGTGGTAGCAGTTTGTTCTATGACGATGGCGCTCTTTCAGTGTAACGTGCAAAGGGACCACGCAAAACAAAAGCATTTTGCTTCCTGGCAAATCCTTAACTGTCTTGCATATCACGCGTGATTCGGACACAGTGAGACATTCTTTATCTTAGGTGCCGCCATGCTATCGAGGCGTTGTTTTCCGCTTGCTTACTTTCGTGATCGTCGCTTAGGAAATGTGGACGAGTTATTTTTGAACTACCTCGCGCAGCACGCCTAGCGTGAAAAGTGGTCTTGTGGGAGTGAAAGTGTTCGCGGCCCCGGACGATATTTCAAAACAGTCTTCCGTTCGCAGCGCTCGTGCGTGATTGACGCTGAGAATTTTGTTGACAAGTTTAGATTGAAACGATCTGATAAAAATTGAGCAAAGAAACCGGCTTGCGGCTCGTGAAGAGCGGGCCACTTAATTTTTTTTTTTTTGTAGTGACGTGGCCAGTTTGGCGAGTTGGTATTGCATCTCGAAAGAACAAAACAGCGCAGCTAAACTGAAGCACCAGGTAAAGCAAAAACACGCGCAAGTAAGTGCCAGTGCGTGTCTTTCCTTTCCTTCGTCCTTCGTTTTGGTTGTGCTATTTTGCTTTTTGAAAGCTTTTTTTGTCATATCTAGTTACATTTCAGCTTACTGGGTCAAATTGTTCCCACAGACTAGAAGCTGCGAAGTGGTCTCATCATTTATAGTGCTCTTTCGCTCGCAAGTGCATTGCACCATTAGTTTGCTGTCAGGAAAGAGCTGGCTACTTTGTTTAGTTCAGTTTATTCTTCTTGCTCTGAGAGCAGCTCGCTGTATTCACTAAGGAGTCTTCTGTGCAAGTTATTACATCTTTTAGTTTGTAAAAAGTGCACTAGAGTCGGCAGCTATGTAAAAATGCACAGAATGTTTTTCAGCACATCCTCTTGAAGCTTCTAGAGGCGTTACTCTGCGAAGCAGCCCTCGCATGACGCATAAGCGAATGCCAAGTGGCGTCATGTTGCCAACTGCAAATTTGCGCATTAAAAGTTGAGTAACGTTTAGTTTTTCTAGCCTTCATGTTACTTAAGGTCCGCAAGAAAGAAAATGAACAGCTTTAAGCATATTGTTACGGGGAGGTCCCCACAAACAATTGTGCAGCGCATAGAGGCGCTCTACGACTATAGACGTTGAGGACGCCCAAGCATACACTCTGAGCATCATCGTCTTCAAGAGAATCGACAGTCACTGCTGTCAACGAGTAACAATATATTAACAACATTTCATTCTACTATTCGCAAGGGAAAAAATATTGCCTCCTGTATTGTTGCCTATCTGCAAAAAAGCGGGATCTATTTGGTGCTATGTTGTATATCTTTATCGGCGCTCTATATTTATACGCATCCGTATCCCCTGTAAGCAAATAGGCTCCCTAAAACTTATTGAATCGCAATTACGCACCGACTCAGTTGAATTATAGCTGTGCGGAGTTCTCTGCGATGTAAACCAACTAGTTGCTGCAATGGGGCAATAGAGCGAGTAAGGCTTTCACAAATGGGAAGCCAAATACTTTTTTATTTTGATTCGCGTTATATGAAACTTTTCATGATTTTTCTTCTCATTAAAGTAAACGAGGCAGTTATTCTTCGCGGGCATTACTTACGAGCGCATTTCAAGCATGTAACATACATGAAACATGGCACGCTGAAAAAGATATATAATTGGGCTTTTTCTGCGAGAGATCCTTGGTTTAGAAGGCATTCCTCGTTGTTCGGGGTTGGACACAAGGAAAGCAGAGAAAATCGCATGGAACTGAGTGGCTCAAATGGTTGCCGTCGTAATGACGGAATGCTTAGAGGTCGAGTTAAGCTCCCGCCGTGAAAGCACTGTGGTTATGACATTATGGATTTGAGCACAAGTACACGTTCGTCCCACATGCCTGCAGCAGCCGTCTCTGGGCGAAGAAATAAATATAAAAAAACAACAACGGCTTTGTTTTCCTTTTCCATCGGTTGCAGAGAAGCAATTACGATAGTTGTATTACATGCTCAAAAAGTTTCCGTTCCGTTGTTTAACTGGTTCACTGGGAAACAGATGGAGCTTTCTTGAGAGCACTCACTCCTGACTGCACGCAGGTTATGTGGCCAGGATCTTTTTGACAGACACCGATATTGGCCTCGAGCTAAGCGAGAGTGTTGTTGCTTACGCCGTACGACAGTGGCGCCGACGCAGCCTACCCCAGATATATTTTCCTACTCATTTATTGGTTGTCAAACGAGCGCGTACAGAATTTTTTGTTTAAATTTAGAAGCAACGTAGGAGAAATAAATTCGCATCTTTTCCTCTACAGCGTACAAACGTCGAAAAAAACTCATCTGGCGAAGAAAAGACACGATGCCAAATGTAAAACAAGCATTGTCCGAATTTGGCGAGTGTTTGTTTTACCGTTGCAGCCCTTTCCCTGCAGCTTGTCTCGAAACGAGGGTGTGATTGTGGCAGGCATACATCTTTCTCTAAACACGTAATCTATGAAGCTGCAGACAGACTCTTGCATACTGTCGCTGATCTGGGATGTTCAGAGGAATTCTCACTGGTGTTCCCAAACGTGGCCCTTCGCAGGTCATCAATTTTCGCTCTAATGACAGAGCAGCGGGTCCATCAGTGCCATCGTCTGCTTGATGGAAGTAATGCTTCAGCCACGGATGGAAATGCACGCCGACGGTGCAAGGGAATTCAGGTCAATGCTTTGTGGTAGACGACGACGGTGCCGATGTTCTCCGTCTCCAATAAGTAAGATGGATGCCGACCTGCCGCATTGCGCGCCTGCGTACCTCAGAACGTATTCGTGGCCATTTGAAGTTGAGATCTTTCTCTGCCTAAAATATACCAGTCGCAATCTTATTGTTTTATACTTTTAGTGCAAGAAGTCCTTGGGCTATGCAAATCCTTCACGGTCCAGGCAACAACTGCATTTTGTTCGTTGTTGATTTCTAAGCGACACTGGCGTCTTCTTCTTTGATTGAAAATTAGATTGATATCCAGGTTTGGTTACATATTGTTCGCTCCGTTCTTTATTTTTTATTTTGACAGTTATTTTTTCATATGGTGTTCGCGTTGCAGCCTTTACTGAAATCATTTACTGAAACCTCTGATCAACGAAACTGCAGGGTTTAAGATATCGTCGCCATTCTCGACGCAGCAAATCATAAAACTTCAAGCATCCACGTCCCGCTGATGATCAAAAGAAGGTTGTCAAGGGGCTCTATGTAAGCCGAACCGTGGATACAGTCTGAAATTCGTCTTCTATGGTGGCCATGATGTCCGGGTGATTCGGTCCATGCAGAGGAGAGATCGGATGCTCCCGTCGGAATGCTTCGTCCATACGTCATTCCAACACTTAGAGATAGCTGTCATATGAAAAGGAACAGTCAGTTTGTACGCAACAGCAAAATTCGTTATTTCTGCATTGAAGCAAATAACGCCTGATGGGCATTATTTCCCTTGAATAAATCTAATAAAGATGGTTTATCGTTTATAGAGGTTTAACGCCACAAAGCGACCCAGGCTATGAGAGACGCCGTAGTGGAGGGCTCCGGAAATTTCTACCCCCTGGGGTACTTTAACGTGCACTGACATCGCACAGTACACGGGCTTATATCATTTCGCCGCCATCGAAATTCGACTGCAGCGGGTGTGATCGAACCCGCGTCTTTCGGGTCAGCAGCCGAGTGGCTTAACGGGTGAGCCACCGCGGCGGTAAAACTATTAGAGAAAAGCAAGAAGTGGGTGGATTGTCAGAGTATAAGTATTATTGTACGGTCCGCAATACTTTTTCTGCCACTTGTTCCTGTACTCGTCTTAGGCGCCGTAAAAATTACGCACCATGCCACTAGCTGAAGTGAAGGTAACTAACAAGCAGCCCACTTTTTACATTTATTGGAGACAGGTGGCAACTATTAGATAGAGCAATAGTTGCAATTTCATTCACCCAGGGCTGGTCGAAACTACGCTGGTGCGCAGCGCCTTTACTTTAGCGCGCACGACGAAGAAGCAGCAGTTCATGCCTATGACACATTTTTATTCCTATTTCCTGCGTGTATGCAAAGCGCCATTCTCTCATTTAATCGCTAATTTATCTCACAGAAACAAATTGGTTGTTTACTTTCTGAAGGGACCTTGGAGACAAATTAAGTTGGCCTGTATCGATACATTCTAAACACGAAAGAAGTAATAAGGATGTAAGCTGTCCTCTAGCAAACTCCCGTTTAGGAGAAGCGTATGCTGCCGAGGCACTGCTTTAGATTTCCATCCATAAATATAGGGAATACTTACGATTACCGGCGGAAATAAATTCCCTCTTCGAAGCTTTAAAGATTTTAATCGAGGTTTCAGCCTCCTCTATTTGCAAATCTCAAGAACTCCTGTGCTGCGTTTAAAAGCCTCCCCTTATAAAAATGGTTATAGATAGTCCATAGACTTTTTAATGACTCTATTGACTTCCTATAGATATTCCTTGTTGTCTGTTTATAGTCTATAGACGGTCTATAGACAAAAGTCTACTAAAACTGTATGGCCATCTATAGATTATCGATCTATAGACTGTCTATGGCATTTGTATTGCCTATAGACTGCTCTCTAGGATTTGTCTATAGACAGTTTATAGCCTTTATAGACAGAAGTCTACAGACACTCTACAGACTGTCCAAAACTTTTTTGTAAGGGTCCTCTCATTGCTAACTGCATTCTGTTACTATGCTTTGCAGTGGGATTGCACCTCTGCTGCCAAGAGCAAGCATTCGGTCTATGTTTAAGTGATCGAAATCTGTTCCGAAAATTGGGTAGCATACCCTGTCCATAAAAAGAAGTGCGCTGGAGCACAGCTTACTGTATTTTGTTTCCATATAGGCTTATTCTTGTTTAGAGCGTAAATTACAACATTATCACGAGAAGATGCTACTTTCACTGAAAACGGAGTGTTTGTAAACCAGAAAGGGCTAAAAAAATTAAATACAGGTGTCGCTATCACCGGCCGATTGCGGAATTAAACGGCGGTACATCGAAAGGTCTAGACGCGGATCCCAGAAGCTAAGCTACACCGTCATTGACGTCGAAGCTATGATTACGGAGAACGTTTTGGTGTAAACGTCAAGAGTTTGAATCGGGTGGCGGGAAAGTTTTTAATTGCAAATTTGTGAGCAATAAATGCGGATTTGCTGCTAAAAAAATTACGATAGGCAGAAGGACTCACAAAATCGGTTTTTCCTGAGAACGCAAATTGGATGGAGGTAGTTTTCAATTAGACTCTTGAATAGATAAAACAAAGCGAACAACCTACACAACTGTAGTGTCGGGAGTGATGAGAATAACTTGAGGTTAGTAACGCTAGATTTTTAGTAATAATTCTTGGTTAGAAAACATGCCACGCGGTCCTGAATGCGATCGAGTGATTGGGTTAAAGTCTTGGTGTGGTGACCAGATAGGGCAGGCCAACTCAAGTTGATGACGAAAAAAAAGCCTTAAATGCAACTTTTCGGCTGGTTAATAGAACATCTCAAAGATTGCGTTCTAGATAGCCTAAAATACGCGATATCTTGGCGGCAATCTAAGTTATGTGAATCTCAAGAAAGTTTGGAAGTGTAGTATACGCCAAGGTACTTATATGAGGGCGCGAGCGCACAAGGGTTAAAATTGAGTGGGCATATGAAAGCGGAAAGCGCCCTTTTTGGATAAAATTCATAATTTTGCATCGGTCAGCATTCAGCGGTAATTGTGCAGCACTTAGTAATCGGTTCTAAGTCGTTCTGATGTCAAATGTGTTATGAGGGGGGGGGGGGGGGGCGAATTTTTCGATATACGATTATTATGCATTCTTCTACGAAAAGTCGAAAGGTTGAAGTAATGTTAGAAGGCAAATCGGTGGTGTAGACTGCAAATAGTAGCGGAGCCAAGACGCTGCGTTGGGGCACACCGAATGTTACGTCAGTTAAAGCGGATGAGAATCTTCCAAGAATTGTGAACTGTTCACGAAATGAGAGAAAATCACGAACCAATGACGTTATCAGGAGTGTAAGTGTAACGATGGCAATTCAGCTATTATGCAAGAGTATAAAATGTGATCAAATACTTTAGATTGGTCAAGGGACATATATTTGGTCTGAAAATGCTCGCCATGTCAAGGGCAACAGAGCTGAATGTGGGATCAATACATGTAGGAAACGCGCCCCTTGAAAATAGCACGAGCGGCAAGTGCTTCATTTTTGAAGCGGCGTCGTATCGACACGAATTTTATACGAATTCAATATCGGCATTCCAAATTAAAGGCATATTATTTCACAAGAGAGCGAGAGCTAAAGAAATTGCATTTAGGAGACGTGAAGCTTCGCTAATAGAGGTCTGCGAATGCCCTTCTCATGGCTGTAGGAGAGATAGAAGTCGAGGAAAGCAAATACATGGAGGGCAGATACAATTTGCATCAAGAGGGATGTGTAAAAAATGAAAGAGAAAAGTCAGAGAATGAAAGGTTAGTCCACGTGCGTAAGCAGTACAAAAAAAAAAAAGAAAGAAACGACGCCTACAACGCGCTTCATTGGCCGCTGTAGAGAACGTGGATTGTAGGAATCTAATGAGTAAAATGCTAAAACATCACGAAAGAGTACTCATTGCTGCAAAGCCTAGTATGTTCGATCTGCGCTCGAACTGAGCACACGAGATGAGGGGAAAACCTTATTAAGTTGGCCGAAACGAAGCCTGTGTGGGAGTTCGTCGCCGCAATCACTGAAACCTAGGCTAGAGCACAAATGCAGAGAACCAAACAAGTACATCCGAAAAGAATTTACCGGAACTCACTCTCTGTGACGGGTGCCGCACGTGTCCTGACGGCTCGTGGTAACATCTGTGTTGGCGTGGAAGCGCTCGTGTCCGCGAAATTGGTTTTCCTACCGGTATGTACCACCCTGCGAAACTATTCCAGCTGACGCGCTCCCCTTGTTACTGAAAGTTTAGGATTGTGTTGCGCTGGCTTGATATATTATGCACATGGGCCTTCTGGCCGGTTTGGCTTCCGCCGTTCTCTTATCCTTCGTTTTTTTTTTTTTTTTTTGGGGGGGGGGGGGTTACACGTCGTGGCAGTTGCGGTATTACGCATCACTGAACATGCACACTGCTTTATTATTCGCCCCAGGCGCTCTATTTTTTCTGAGTGAGGCAGAAGCCAGAGGTCAAACAGATGCGGTGCCCGCTAGTCACGAAAAATAGAAAGACAGAAAAACAATCACTTTTAGTTCCAAAAGCTTTGCAATATAGGGAAACGCAGTGGAAAGGCGAGCGGAGTTAATGCTCAGGAGCAAGTTGCGCCGACCCCATATGTGAGAGGCTGTGCTGGAGCTTTAATATACGCGAAGCGCGGTTCAGCGGAAGTCGTGCGCAAGCTGAAAATATCCACCTCCGGCCTACACTGTCCGGCGCGCTAGCGACGAACCGCAGAAAGGTCCTTTTGTGGGCAGTAGCGAGCGAACAGTTATTAAATGTGGTTTGACATTTTTTTGCTGATGCTTTGGGTTCTTTGAACGCGATAAAAGATAGCAACACTATGCACGATTTCAAAGGGGCATCCCAAACACCGACCTTCATAAAAACTGAAGACTACAGCGCAGTAGCAACATGGAGAAGAAAGACGAACGCAAAAATAGGCGGTGACGAACACAAATCCCACTTCGATGCGAGAAAATATGACCGTCGAACTGCGCAAAAGTGGGGTTCAAGTACATTGAAGGTAACTCCAAGAAACTGCTGACTGCCACACCTGACGCATTCTGAAAGCGAGCCGTACCATGGGCCTCTATACGGTCTCTGACACTCTTCAACGGATCGTCATGCGGAATTGAATAGTATAGGTCTTATAACATCCACATGTCATCCACATCATAACATCCACATCCAGTATAACATCCACACCAAAAGCCAGGAAACTTTCCGTGTTACAATTGCGCTGTAGACCTCAGTATGATGAGCCAAGAAGCCAGCCACTACGTATTGAACAAGTTCATGCAAATACGGTGCAGAGGCTGAATGGCGCAATTTTCGCCAGAATGTGGCGATAATGCTTGTTTTCTCTTTTTTTTTTCTCGTTGTTTTATCAGGTCATCAAGACCTGATAAAAGGCTCGTCGCTTCTATAAATTTCGTAGGTGAGTGACAGCGCGCACAGACGCTGATAAAAAAAGAAACCAGATGGCTTAATGAGCTTTGCCTACGCACCAGCTTTCTGTTGATAAATTTTTACCGAGAAGGCGGTTGCAAGAACCTTCAGCGTCTTAACCCTTTATGTAATGCCTGCCGTGTCACCTTAAATTCAGAGTGTATAAATACGAATAATTTTTATATCTGTTCGGTGATCTACACGAATTGCTAACATGCGTAAAGAAGGTATGGTTTGGTAAATATTTACCAAAGCAAGGTCAAAGGGTCAGCTTCTAGAAATGCAGGAGCCCTGCTACGCGGAAAATTCGTGCAAAAGCTAAGCCTCATGACAAAACAAGTTAAATGTCATAATGCATGCACTGACAGACGCTGAAGCAGATTTGAAGCTTGCTTTGGACATGCGCCTGCGTATGTGCGTGCTGTAGTTGCGTACGTGGACATTCATAAACAATGAAAACTAGCGAAATTTATTTATGCTGGAATGAGTTCTTTCCTAATAAATCTCCCAATTTTATAGATTTCTCCAGTGAAGAACGCTGCTAATGAAATCCGAAGAGTTCGAATTTTTTATTCGGTGCTCTCAATTACTGGGCATTGCACTGCGAAGTATACTTCACACTCGGTGAAAGAGCTTGACTACCTGAGCCTTGTCAGTTGACAGTAATGGTTATGTGAAAAATCTAGCGTGTGAGAGAAAAATATCTGGCAGTAATAGTTAGGAAAATAAAAAAAGGCATTCGTCAGGGAAGGATGGTGATGGGGTTTACATCTTTGTGAGTGCTGTATTTCCTATCCGTTACCATTACGGTAAGTTGACGCACCTAAGAAACCATACTGCGCTTAAGCAAGCATCAAGTTGCTATTCGGCACTATATACCGACTTTGTTTTCCGTCTCTCCGTTTTGTATCGGTTTTCAGGAGTGCGTATTAAAACGAGAACAAAGATGAGAACGACTAACAAACGTTCTAATTTTTAGAAATGCGAAAGCGTGTCTGGCCGAGCACCGTCTACTTCCGATGTCGCTGGGAAGCGGAAGAGCGTTTATTTTTTTATCAGGGATAGGCTGATGAAGAGCCTGGACCGGTCGACTCAGGGTTCCAAAGAACGACACTCAGCAATCTCAGTTCTAGCAGCGTTGGTCACAAATAAATTACGGAACGAAGCTTCACTTACGGAAGGTGGTATCTCGTTGACCTTATTTGCGGAAGAGGAGGAACGAAAAGAGGTGCGGAGAAGTGAGCGGTGAAGGAATTATGGTAATGAGTGTTGCAGCGTCGAAACACCACAAAAAATATTAACCTCAGCGGAAAAAATCCGGGAATGCATCAAGAATCCATGTCTCTTCCTCCGGAGGATCTAGTCGCAAAGCAGATCGACAGAGTGTCCAATTCAAGCGAGATCCCGTATAACTTAAATGAGCATCCGCAGACAGTGTGCTACGAGGAGCCAATCCAAAATTACCTGTTGGCGCTCACGTGCTTGAAATGCTTTCCGTAAATGACCCGTACAGCATTGTGTTTCATGCATGCAGCTTCTCGTGTTCGAGTAAGATTTAGACAAATAACTGCTGGTGAGTTTTTTCAATGAAGCCTTTGACAAAATTCCTGTGCACGCACTGAAAGTGTCATGCAATGATTGGTTGCGTATTTGCGAAGATGCACTCTCATATTCGAGTAGGGATGGCAGCTGCCTAAACTGGGACATATATCAGCCTTGCGTGACCAGCGAGAAAACTCCGACAGGTTGTCATAGCTGGCTGCATTTAAAATGAAACGCTTACTACATTATGGCTGCAATGTTCTGTGTCAGCCTGAAGAGAAGCAGTCGAAGAGGTAGTCCCGTTGTGAAGGCGAACGCTCGGAAGGCATGGAGTGTAGTTGGTCTTATGAACGTCGACGAAGAATCACCGCAGAAAGGACTTGGCAGGTCACAAGCACTTAAATGAAAGAAGTGTGTTACCAGCACAACTTCAGTGTATTACTCGCCAAATAATAACCGCAGAAAAAAATACACAGTGATCGGATATTAAATTTTACTCACCAACAATTAGCTTTCATTTTGCTGCGAGCAATATACCGGGTTTCTCACTGAGAACTTTGGAATTGAAAGGAAATCTTTTCATGAACACTCTCTGTGCCGCGGCGCACGTCAATTACTTAACATAACCTTGAATCATGAATTAACTCTTTATTAACATAGTCTTGTGGTTAGTGCGAGTTCGTAGCCTCGGACACGATGATGGCATGTTACCTTCTGAAATTAGCAAAATTCTTTCTCTAACGCCCTGCAGTTCGAATGAAAAATGACGATGCTCTTTTCTGAAAAAAAAAAAAAATGAGGAAGTTGAAAGCATAAGGCACGCAGAATGTTCAGTGCAAACGCAACATCCGCCGGTGACTTCCAAGGCTATCGTACCCCATTATACACTCACTTTTGCTTCGTCGCTTAGTAGAACAAAAAAGGTAGTCGCCGCCAATTACGTGCCCATTATAATTACGTCCACGTCACCAGTGGACTTTGCATTTGCTCTGGAGCTTCCTGTAATCCTCATGCGATAAGTTTTGGTTTTGTGCAGAAAAAAAGCGCCACATTTCCTTCCGCTGCAGCGCGTCAGAGTACGACTTTTTTCAAGTTTCAAA